>NW_025999961.1:6971041-7023719 GCF_001458135.2 Marmota marmota marmota
CCCCCAATACAAAATACCATATTTACCTGAGTGAACATTTCTTTAAAGGGATTCTTGACAGAGAAAAAATCTAAGTCAATATCTAAAACAAACGCATCCCCCTGCTTTAAGATTTCCATAATTTCCTCAGTGCTGGCTGTAGTGTGGCATTGCTGACTTTCAGAACATGAACATGATGGCTCCTGGTAAGCCTGGTCACTTCTCTGTGTCATGGTGTCTTTCATCAGTCCTCCTGAATCCAAGTCACAGTTAGCAGAGGCAGTGTTTTCTGCATTTCCCAGTGTTAGTCTGGGCTTCTTTGCAGAAGACACTGCAGCACTTTCTTTTGGATTGTCACAGAGATTACAAGGTTTCACCAAAATCACATCTAATTGTAATGGTTTTTGGTTCTCCAGCTGATCCTCAGGTACATAAAGACCATCACTTAGGAAGTAATAATCTGTACTTGTAACCCTGAAACAGAAGGAAAAACTATTTTAAAGAAGAATGGACAAATTAGCTGACATTGCAGCATTACAGAAATATAAGAAAAGACATATTTGACAAACACTGAGAGCTGCCTTTACCATTTGTATTCCTGTTCTGTAGAAATGGCATTATGCACATTCTTAGCTGGGCACACACAATTTCCCAAAGTAAAGACTATATTTCATATCTATTTTTTAGCTAGATGTGGCTATTTGAGTAAGTACAGTCCAGTGGTTGTGAATGAAGAAAAGTATATAGTGCCTTGCTCTCCCCCTCCTTGCTGATTGACAATGAGAACAAAAAGGTGCAAAGTTATTTTGGACTATGAGGACTCTAAAGATGGTGAAACATAAAGGCAGAAGGATCATGGTTCCCCAAACTGTGGAGCTGCCACACAGTCTTAGACTGTGCATGCTGAATGCTTACACCAGAAGGAAATAAATCTCTTGTTTAAGCCCATGAGACTTTGGTTTCTCTCATATCAGCTGAATCTAAATCTGAAAAATTTGCTTAAGAGAAAATTAATAACTGGAAATAATTTCTTTTAATAAAAGCTTCCTCTGACATACTTCAAAGCTTCATTAGATTCTATATAACCGCTGTATTTTTAACATGAAAAACAACTTAAAACATACCTATACACTTGTAGAATGTATTTCTAAGGTTGAAAATTTCTCTCTTTTTAAGAGACAGATGTCGTTTTGTTGTCCAGCCTGGGCCCCAACTCCTGGGCTCAACTGATTTTCCTGCCTCAACCTCCTGAATAGCTGGGACTACTGGCTTGCACCACTATGCCTAGCTGGATTTCTGATTCTAGGCACACCAACATGTTCTATTTTCAACTATATTATACCTAGGTAAAAACTTAGAACAATAGAGTCAAATACTTCCAGAGGCATGCCTTATACAACTAAAGTAACAGTATTTATTTCTCACCTGCTCAGACCTAGCATACATAGCTGTAGATTTAGTTTCTAAAAATAGATTAATAACAATAAAAGTAATGCCCAAACTTATTAAAAACTTTTATTTGTTACATTATCTGAAGAAAGATAAAGCTATATTTCCCAGGCTTAATTTATATTCTTTTTCATCATGGAAGTTTTGCTTTGTTCCTAGTTATACAAACACACTCATAAACTTAGGTTGTTTAACCATATGTAATGTGTCTCTTCCATAATATTTTAAATTTTTGAGATGAGGGTCTTGCTATGTTGCCCAGGTTGGTTTTAAACTCCTGAACTCAAGTGATTCTCCCATTTTAGCATCCTGAGTACTGGGACTATAGGCAGTTTCCACCATGCTGTCCTTTCCCATGATTTTTACTTACAGGATTAACTAAAATCATGAGATAATAAAAATAATCCAAATGTCATTATCACATATTAAGTTTTGAATATCTGTCTAGATCATCCAAAATTATTGAATTTGTAGGTTAAATTAGGCTTATTCACTTAGTCAATAAAACTGACTCTTACTCATAGATCAGTATTATGTACAATATTTAATATTGAGTCCTGATTATTTCTTTCAAATTGTACAATAAATACAACTTTTATATCACATAAAATTATTGTGTAAATGGTAAGAACACTTAATACTAATACCAAAGTTAAGAGTATCATTAAAACTATATCAGAAATAAAAAGTATAATTTTCAATGAGACAATTTCATCTTCAATGTATTACCATTTCATCTCATTATCCTTTAGCTTCTAGAAAGTTGTGCTTACACTACTTAAAGTATTCATCTCATCACACAAAAACTTAGAAATTCAAGAACACATAGATATTTCTAAGTATAAACAGAACATCAGTTAAATAAATTATATGACGATAGATGCACATGTAACTCAAGGAAGAGGATGCTATAATTTAACTTAGTCTGAGCTATAATTTAATTAACTAAAACTAATATTAAAATAATATTAAAACCTAAACTCAACTAATTTAGTCATTGTATCTATTAAAAAAAAAAGAAGAGAATCAAAGAAAAAAAATTTACTCTCTCATTTCCTGTTTGTTACATTCAACACATAATAGTTGCATTGGAAGGAGATCGTAAAATGTACCACTGAATATATAAATATATAAGGAAATTAAATGACTTGTTGAGTTTAAATCATTGATGAAGGTCAAATTCTAGAAGATGAAGACATTTTATTAAAAAATTAATTTTACGAACAATGAAATATACACAGTATACGACAGAGGTCAAGCGACTTGAAAATCTGCTTTTGGTGTTTTAAAAACTCTTTTTAGTATGGCAATATGTAAATCAATGGATGTGTAACTGATGTGATTCTGCAATCTGTGTATGGGGTGAAGGTGGGAGTTCATAACCCACTTGAATCAAAGTGTGGAATATGATATGTCAAGAAATTTGTAATGTTTTGAACAACCAACAATAAAAAATTAAAAAACAAAACAAAACAAAAAAAAAACTCTTTTTGGAAGAGCTGAGGCTTAATCTGACCCTATTTGTTTATAGAAATACTTAGTTATTACAAAAATCCAAAATAAGATAGAAATATGCAGCCCCTTTTGTATTTATAAATATGAGTGAATTACCTGATCGTTGTGGTAGAAGTGTCTTTACCTACTAAAAAGTGGTGTCTGCCTTCTCTGATTTGCTGAGCCCATGTGGGATGAAGCCATATTACGTGAGAAAAATGGCCAGCATAAACTGCAGGCATAATCCAATTTTCAATACTTAATTCTCTGGAAAAGAAATAGGGAAGAAGCATTAAAATTTAAGTGTTTTTTTTTCCCCGAATGTCATTTGAGCCACAATATTTTGAGAGCAGTCCTCAGAGTGTAGTTCCTTGGGAGGTTCCTGAGATCTTCTGGGTCACAACTATTTTCATAAAAATAATAGGTATAATTTCCCTTTGTGTGTTGACATTTGCACTGCTGGTTCACGATTAATGGTGGGTTGATGTCCTAAGATTAATCCAGGCAGTGGCACCAAACTCCATGTACACATTTTAAAAGTTCATCAACACTTGTTCTAAATAAAATGAAAATGGCAAAAAGAAAAAACAAAACCCCATGAGCTTAGCAAAGTGTATTTCTCCTCCTCCCCTCCTCCAGTGTTGGGGATTAAACTCAGGACCTTAAGCATACTAGCCAAGAGATCTACCATGAGGGTATACTCATAGGCCCTCTTATTTATCATCTACTGCAAGTTGTATTTCAAACACATAAAAGTTCATCAATAAGAAATCACATTACCCAAAGAGTGTTTCCTTATCAAACACGGTGTCTGCTGGCATATTCACAGGAATAAGGAGGTCTGGATGTGAGTCAAAATGTAAAAAACTTATATTACTGGCAGGAAGATGCTTTGAGCCTATGGCCCGGTATATAAAAGGCAGAACCTATGAAAGACACATACACACATTCAGAAATGGGCACTGAAATCATGAGCATACACTTAAATACATACTAAAAACCAATGTTAAACATAACTGCACATAATTAAAAGCATACCATGTTATTAAAAAGTGAGAGAATAATGGGGCTAGGATTGTGGCTCAGCAGTAGAGTGCTCACCTAGCACGTGGGGGGCCCTGGGATCCTTAGCACCACATTAAAAACAAACAAATAAATAAAATAAAGATATTGTGTCCAACTACAACTGAAAAAATAAATATTTTTTAAAAAGTGAGAGAATAAAATGCATTTATTGTAGATAGTTCAGATGATGACATCAGGCTTTATTTTGTTCCTATGAACTTACAACTTGCATCTCCAGCTGCTGGTTCTAGCACTGACTGTGAGTTTTCAAGGTAACCTAAATCTCAGGGTCTATAAGGCTTTTTTTCCCCCCTTACATCCTCTACAGTTCTAGGTTTAATACTGAATTTGAAAGCATTGCTTAACCGTCACTTTGGCCTTCTCTCAGGCCCATACACTATATGTAGAGTTTCTGTGTCTTTCTCTTAACTTTTTCCATCCGTAATTTTTTTTTTTTGGTGCTGGGATATATAACCCAGGACCTCAATCCTCAATGGTATGCGGGGCAGACGCTCTACCTCTGAGCTATACTCTCAGGTCCTCTTTCCCTCTTATATCCCAAAAAAGCGCCATAGCCTATTAATGATTATTTTAAACAAATTTCTTAGATCCATGACACTCCTTTGACGACTCCCTCTAGTTTAAGGCAACGATTTTAATACTGTAAAGGGGAACGGCCATAAAAACGGAAACATCTTTTAACATTCATAAATGCTGGGCACTGTGGTTAAAGATTTATGAATATAATACGCACGAAAACTCCTATCGGCCCTGGGCGTGCTATAATTATTGTTCCCATGTCACAGACGAGAGCAGTGTTGTTAGTATAAAGCCTTCTGCTTAAACAGCAAGCAAGCATGGCTGTGAAAGAGATGCGGGAGACTGGTGCAAAACCGCGCCAATCCAGTGGAGAGCAAGGGGTCTCGGAGTCAGGGCACCTGGGTTCGAAATCCGACTCGTCGGGGCTCTGAGAGATTCTGACCCAGGGCCGTTTAGCCGCCCGCTCACCTCCTGATGATCCTCCACTACCCACACTGGGAGCTTGGAGTAGCACCTGAGGCGAGTGAGCTCTCCCGCAGAGTCACTCATGTCTGCGCGCCCCTCTGTGTCCCAGAGATTCGGAGGAACCCAGCGAGCACCAGAGAACGCCCAAGTCGCTGCCCCGCCACTCTCTCGCGACGGAAATGCGCGCTCACCCGGTTGCGCTTCCGGATTGGAGCACGTAGAGGGCGGGGGGACGGGCGCCAGAGCGCTCGACATGGACGATTGGTTTAGACGTCCATCGCTCTCGTTGACGGGCCAATCAGTGCGCACAAGGCACTGCGGCGTGCCCAAGAGATTTCCCTCCCTTGACCCAGTTTCGCAGGTTTGCTTTTTAATTCCCTCGGTTTCCTGTTCCGGAGGCGCGGGCGGCGCCACTGTCTTGGTGGTTGTACTATTAGCCTGGTTTTTCTCTGACGGCGACCTCGCTCCCGTTTTGTAAGTGAACGCGGCACCTTGCGGGTTGTGGAAGAGGGAGTGTTTCCGAGTGTTGGGATTTAAATCGGGCTGGAGCCCGTGTCTGGGGATGAAAGGCGCCTGAGAGTTGGGGTCAGGCAGCCTTTCTCCAGATCTGCTGCTAGGGCAAGAGAGTGACCCTAGGCCCGGATCTCATTGATAAATAGAATTGAAAAAGGATGGCTTTCATTCATTTGTGGAGTGCACGTGTGGTCCAGGCCCGGGGCCGTCCGAGTTTCCAAAGGGGCACGAGATCTTGATCTTAGGCAAGTCTGGTGCAGCTCACAGCCTGGCGGGAGATGCAAGCTGGTAATAAGCATCAGCTGGATGAAGGTGACGGGGCTGCCGATTGAACCGGGGAGTTAACACTCTTTGTAACTCTTTTTGCATTGACGTTACTGGACTTATTAATTGTTCAGAACATCTCCCTCAGTTTCCTTGCTTCCGAATAGTAACCAAGGAGTAAGCAGATGCAAGAAACAATTACTTTTCCAGATGCAGTCAATTCCTTGACTTTGAATTCAAGGTTGCACCCAGAACTTTAATTTCATGGTCAGTAGTTTTAGATTTTCGACTATAGAAACATCCAGTAGGATTTGGTAGTAAGCATTCAGTTGTTACACATTGTACAGTTGACCACTTCTAGCTTCAGTTCACTCCTTTGTGTTCGCCAAGATAGCCTGATATTGGTTTTTTTTTTTTTTTTTTTTTTTTTGTTGTTTTTTCGTGGTTCTGGGCATATTATATTTTTAAAAAATACTGTATGAGTTTTCTGAGTCCTGTTGATTCTGTGTCTTACTCATCTTTGAGTTCACAGAGCCTGGGACAGTGCATGCATAAAAGAAGGTATGCTTTCTGGGTGGGTTTTCGTTTCTTTTTTCTTTTTTTGGTATCAGGAATTGAACCCAGGGATCTTAATTATGGAGTCACACCCCCAGCCCTTTTTTTATATTTCATTAGAGGCAGGGTCTCCCTGTGTTGCTGAGGGCCTCACTAAGTTGCTGAGGCTGAGTTTGCACTCATGATCCTTCTGCCTCAGCCTCGTGAGTTGCTGGGATTCCAGGCAAGAGCCACCCTTCCTCTGGGTGGGTTTTGATGATGTGAATCTGCTGATACACATGGAAGAAATATGTACAGAAGTGACATAGAGATCATTGATGATCATACCATTGATGAGAAAGTAAAATTTATCGAGCACTTACTGTGTGCAGGATGCTCTGCCAGGGATTGTGAAGAATACAGAAATGACTGAGTCAACCAATGTGTCATCAAGGAGCAAATAATCTAGTGGAAGAGTCTGACTTGTGCACACATGACTGTAACATGAGCCAGTGTCTGGTAAGTGCTGTAAAAGAAGTAAGTACAGACTAAGAGCAGTGGAAGTCTAGAGGGAATGGGATTATTTCCCAAGGGGAATCAAGAAAGGGTGATAGATTGAAATTCATGGGGCAGATTCATAGAGCAAGAGATTTTAAAGGGAATGGGAACAAAGAACAGATTAACTGGGAAAGTGTGGGGTAGTCAGGGCATCATGGGGAAGGTAATAGATTCTATTGGTGGTGTGTGGTCTGTGACAGGAGTTTTTTTTTTATTAAAAGCATTTTGCTAAAATTCAAATATTTGAAAATCCAGCTATGTTCGCAGTGTTCTTCTGTGGGAATAGTAGAGAATGAAAATAATCATAACTGTCATGTTAACATGATTATAAATATTATAAATATATTTAAATGCTGGTCTTAGTGATTTTTGTGTTTGATCTATGCCTTATTTTACAATGAAGGAAGCTTTTGTGTGAAGAGGCAGCAAGGAAATGTTTCTGGTCCCCAGTCTTTTAACAAATTAAAGATGGCTTTAATCTTTTTAGCTGCTGATAGTTTTGAATCAGTAAAAAAAGAAAGACATCTTGGGTTGGGGTAGTGGCTCAGAGGTGGAGTGCTTGCCTAGCATTCGTGAGGCACTGGGTTTGATCCTCAGCACCATTTAAAAATAAAATAAAGGTACTGTGTACACCTACAACTAAAAAATAAATGTTAAAAAAAAAAGAAAGACATCTTAAAATTTAGTTGGAAGCCAAATGTTGTAGCATACACTTGTAATCTCAGCCAATAGGCTGGGAAGATCACAAGTTCAAGGCCAGCCTTGGTAATTTAACGAGACCCTGTCTCAAAATAAAATTTAAAAAGCTAGGGACTGGGTGCAGTGGCCATGCCTGTAATCCTAGCGGCCTGGGAAGCTGAGGCAGGAGAATTGCAAATTCAGAGCTAGCCTCAGCACCTTAGTGAGGTCCTACACAACTTAGCAAGACCCTGTCTCTAAATAAAATATAAAAAGGGTTGGGGATGTGGCTTGGTAATTAAGTGCCCCTGGGTTCAATCCTGGGTGCCCCCCAAAATAAACAAATAAAAAAAAAAGAGCTAGGGGTGTAGCTCAGTGGTAGAGCTTTGCCTAGCATGTGTGAGGCCTTAGGATTGAGCCCTAGTACCCACTGCCAAAAAAAATAATTTTTTTTTTTTAAGCTGGAAACTTCAGTGCAGTTTAACATGCCCTTAATAGGCTAGATGTGTTGGAGAATAGGAAATCAATGTCAAGATATTTACAAAAATATTTTATAGCACTGGCAGTTTAGAAAACCTGATTATATATATTTTATTCCTTCTATCCTTTAGAACTTATATTCTCTGTGGAAGATGTGACATATCCAGACAGTGCATCATGATGCAAGGCAGTACGTGGTGAGTGGCAGGATATTAGGGATAGCAGTGCTGGGGAGAACAAAGAGAGGAACCAATTCAGGTTTCAGGCCACAGAGGGTGTAAGGGACTTAGATAAATTGGAAAAGTGGAAAGTGTGCTCATTCTTAATAGTGGGCACAGGAGAACAGAGGTTCATGTACAGGAGTAGGATCCTAGACCAAAAGAGTTAATGAAACATCTAGGGCCCTTCCCTGATGAAGTGTGTGGTTCTGAGGACAAGTAGACAATGAAGGTGGAATTATGTAATTAGTCAGTAGATTATGGTCATTGTAGGACCTGCCAACAGGCAGCACTGTGTTGTGAGAGTAGGGAAACCAAAGAAGGCCCCCAGCAGTGATGGTGCTTAAAAGCCCAGCAAGGATGTTACTGTAGTAGCCAGACAAGAGACAAAGGTGTGAAATAGATTAATTCAGGAAGTATTTATGAGCAAAAGTATCAGTAACTTTTATTTATTTAAAAACTTTGATTAAGCTATAGTGGACACATAAATGATAGGAACTTTTAAAAAAAATTTAACTAAAGGGTGAGAAAAGAAAAGTTGACAGATGATTCCCTGGTATATTGGTTTTGATGACCAGTAAATGGTATCATTTATTAAGATGGGAAATTCTAAGAAAGGAGAATGTATTGTTTTGGAGGGGAAAATCATCATTCATTCCTTTTAGGAAATGTTGAATTGAATTTGTGGAGTCAGTGAGACATTGAAGGAGAGAGGTTGAATTGGTAGTTGGCAGCTTAAGTCTGGAGTTCTTTGGTGGCTAGAGATGTAACTTTCGAAGTTACTGAGATGAGTGGTAACTGAAGCAATACAAGTGGTATGATTACCTCGGAAAAGAGTGAATAGAGTGTTCAGGCTGAATCTCTGAAGAATACCAGCTGATCGGGAGCGGGCACAGGAGGAACAGCTGGAGAGGTAAGAAGGATACAGTGAGAGAGTTGTGTCAGGAATTCAAGGAAAAGATCTCTGAAGGAGGGGGCAATTGGACTGAGTGCCACACAGAGTTTAAGAAGGTGATTGAAAATGGCTATTTGTTTTCAAGACAAGGTGGACACTGCTCAGTTCACTCACTGAAGTGATGGCCACAGCTGAAGTCAGATTAGAGTGAACTGAAAGTATATAATCAGCCTTCCACATTCAGGTTTTCTGCATTCACAATTCAGCCAACTGTAGACTGAACATATTTGGGGGAAAAATGTGAGAAATGTCTTAAGAGCAAAACTTGAATTGGCTGTATGCTGAGCACTATGCTAAATCCATGTGGATGAACCGATGTGTCAGCATATCTGTTGGACACCACAGATCCTGTCTCCAGTATTTGTGTGAGCACTGCATCTTATTTGTGTACTGTGTAGGTAGGTCTATGATAGTTGCATCTGTATGGGACACACAGAAACTTTTTTTCTTGTCATAATTTCCTAAATGATATAGTATAACAATTATTTATGTCACATACATTTTGTTGTAAGTAATGCAGAGGTGATTTTTTTTGGTGGGTGTGGGGGGTTGGGGATTGAATCCAGGACCTCACGCATGCTAAGCATATGTTTTACCACTGAGCAATATCCTGGAGATATTTAAAGTATATAAGAGGATGTGCATAGGTTATGTGCAAATATAATGCCTTGTATTTTGGTATCCATGGGGTTGAGGGTCCTGGCATCAGACCCCTTGAATACCAAGGAATGACTATATGCTCTTGTCTCTGTTAACTTGGGTTGCCATTCCAAAATACTATAGGCAAGGTGGCTTCAGAAAAACATTAATTTCTCATAGTTCTGGAGGCTGGAAGTCCAAGATTAGGGTGCTAATGTGGTTGGACTTTCTTCCATGGGGAGGACCCTTTTCCTGGCTTCTAGGTAATTACCTTTTTGCTATAGTCTCACCTGGCAGAAAGAGAGAGGTATCCTGTCTGTTCCTCTTTTCATAAGGGCACTTATACCATCATGAGAACACTCTTAACACTAATTACCTCCCAGAGGCCCCAGGTCCCTATTGCATTGCACTGGGGATAAAGGATTTAACATAAGAATTTGGGGAGACATGAACATTCGATCTGAAGCAACTTTTTCAGTAATTGGTCATGAAAAGCAGGAAAAACAAAGTGCAAAGTGGTGGAAGTCCTGAAGGCCAAGAAAAGTATTTCATGTTGAAATGGACCATAGCATTTTCAAATGCTGCTATATAGGGTCTGATAGTGGGAAGAGGTGAAAGATTGTTGAGGGAGGATGGTTATCTCAAATGGGTGTTTGGGTACGGGATCCAGAGTGCATGCAGCAAGATAGGCTTTGTTGGGAGAAGGGAATTTGGATCAGACAAAGTTGGATGTGGATAGGCTTGTAGAGGAAGTTCTTTTCTCATGGTTTTAGTGTTTCTGTTTGGTAGAAGATAGGTTTATTGTTAACTATGAAGAGGGATCAGGATGTCAAGGATGCCTATAGAAGATTCTTGGTAGTGCTGGTGGACAGGAGAGTACATTGGCTGCTGAAGCAGGCAGGAAATATTGTGGCAAAATCTGTGACTGAATTTATGTGGGCACCAGTCTGCCCAGTTGGGTATATTTTAAATGCTACTTTCTGGTTGGCCTACAGAAGATGAATGTTGGATCATTCTAAAGCTGGGGCATTGCCAGGTTTTTGTAACTGAAGTAGAGTAGGGCAGAGGAGTGTAGGTTATTTAAATATGAGTTATTGAGATGCTGGGCCATGAAATCTATGCTGAGTTGGGAAACAGGTGCAAGTGGGAAGATGGTGGTGTAGGTGTAGAAACAAGTGTGTGGCCAGGGCAATGTGATGAGGTCAGGACTGGAGAGGAATGTGAGCAAGAACATGATAGCAGATGGTTGAATAATGGGATGTTGGTGTTATTTTGAAGGAAGAGCAGCTTTAAGGACTGACAAGTTGTAGGGGTGGACCATGGTCGTGGGTTGGGTGACTGAGGTGCGAAGAGGAATTTATTGGTTGTAAAATAGAGTTTTAGAATCTATAAAGAACTGAGTTTTAGAGGGTTGAGTATTCCAGTAGCTTGACTGAAGGGTCTGTGAATACTCATCAGGATGGTCAGTCATTTGGGAAACCCTGTTAATAGTGAGGGTTTTTTTGTTTTTATTTTATTTTTTGTCTTTAACTTTTCCCTTTTAATTTTTTCCAACAAAGCCATAGAATGTCATTCCACCCAGGACGAGGGTGTCCCCGAGGACGAGGAGGACATGGAACCAGACCCTCAGCACCAGCTTTCAGGCCCCAAAATCTGCGATTGCTCCACCCTCAGCAGCCTCCTGTGCAATATCAATATGAACCTCCAAGTGCCCCTTCCACTACGTTCTCGAACTCTCCAGCCCCCAATTTTCTGCCTCCAAGGCCAGACTTTGTACCCTTCCCTCCACCCATGCCTCCATCAGCACAAGGCCCTCTTCCCCCCTGCCCAGTCAGGCCCCCTTATCCCAACCACCAGATGAGGCACCCCTTCCCAGTGCCACCCTGTTTTCCACCCATGCCACCTCCCATGCCTTGTCCTAATAATCCCCCAGTCCCTGGAGCACCTCCTGGACAAAGCACTTTCCCTTTTCTGATGCCCCCTCCTTCCATGCCCCACCCTCCGCCCCCTCCGGTCATGCCACAGCAGGTTAATTATCAGTATCCTCCAGGATATTCACACCACAATTTCCCACCTCCCAATTTTAATAGTTTCCAGAATAATCCAAGTTCCTTCCCACCCAGCGCTAATAACAGTAGTAGTCCTCATTTTAGGCATCTCCCTCCATACCCAGTCCCAAAGGCTCCCAGTGAGAGAAGGTCCCCAGAAAGGCTCAAGCACTATGATGATCACAGACACCGAGATCACAGTCATGGGAGAGGTGAGAGGCATCGTTCTCTGGATCGTCGGGAGCGTGGCCGCAGCCCCGACAGAAGGAGACCAGACAGCCGCTACCGATCGGATTATGACCGGGGGAGGACGCCATCTCGCCACCGCAGCTATGAGAGGAGCAGGTAAAGGCACATGTGAGGTGCTTTAAGGAACCACATAGGCTCTGACACAGTAGATTTCCATTTACCTGTAAACCAAATAAAATGTGCATTTCAACTTGTAAAAGGAAAGAAAGCACATTTTGGGTTTTGTTTTCAGGAGACAAAGACAATAATAAATAAATAGATGTCAGAAAAAAATGGTTTTGAAAAGCATACAAAATTACCAGCATAGATTCATTTCGACAAATGTAAGACTTTTTACTCTACATCATACCATAGACATTTTAATGGTGATCCTGTGACATGAAAGACCTTGTACTGTGTTTTGTGTTATCAGAGATTTGATTATGTTCAGTGTGATTATCATGTCAGGTTATGGCATTTGAGTTCTTTTAGAATCAGTGATGTGCATATGTTATCAGTCGGGAAGTAAACTAGTTTACAAGTAGAGCTTACTTTCTAATCTTCAGGGTAAGTATGTGTTGTACGTTGTTGCCTTCTTGATTTGTTTCTTTGAAAAGTGAAGTTAAGATTAGTTACGTGTGGTTGTTTATTTATTTATTTATTTTTTGGGCCAGAGATTGAACCCACTGAACTACATCCCCAGCCCTTTGTTTTATTTTATCAAAGTTATAGTTTTGAAATAGCTTTTAGTCTGATTTTGTTGCATTGAAATGTATTCACACTGAAGAAAGTTGTGTTTGAAAAGCACTTCCATTCTAGATTTATGTTTCTTTTTTTCTAAAACAATTTTCTGTATATGTGAGAATGTTGCAATCAACATTCTTAAAACTGAGATTCTTAGGTGGCTTCTAGAAATACTTCAAAGTCACATGCAGAGTTTTATGATTACATATGTGTTTTATCAGAAGCTTGTGGCAGATTTTCAAAGATGTAGGTGTGAATTTGTTACATCATTGGTTTATATGGAAAAATAATAGGACATTTAATGATTGTACTAATATTTATTTGGCCTTTAGTGAACTCCGTGTCCATGAAATTTTGAGGTTTTCATTTTGTCAAGCCAGTAACAGCGCTTCTCTTCTCTTTCTCCAATCATGTCTCAGTTTTCACATTTTCGTCATGGCAATATTGATTTGATTTGGACTGCATATTTTGCTGGTAAGGGGTAATGGCATTCTCTGCCCTGAAGGGAGTAACTAGAGCACAGAGAGGTCTTGGAGGGGAAACATGTTTTACCTTGTGCTCATGGCCTGCGGAGGGGAATGTGTTCCTTATGGGATGACAGTTCTGATTCTGGTGGGCCATAGCTGAAGGAGAGTCCATAGACTTTTCTTTCTTTTCTTTCCTTTTCTCTTCTCCTCTTTTCTTTTCCCTGTAGTGGGCTCTACCACTGTGCTACATCCCCAGCCCTTTTTATTTTCTATTTTGAGACAGGGTCTCAATAAGTTGCTAAGACTGGCCTCCAACCTGATATCCTCCTGTCTCAGCCTCCTGAGTTGTTGGGATTACAGGTGTGTGCCACCACACCCAGTGAGAGTCCATAGACTTTTAAAAATCTTTTTCAGCACAAACTATTGTTTCTGGTCAATTTGTTCTTAATTATTTTCTAAGGAGATATAGTTGGCAAAAGCCTGTTATGTTTTATTTTATAGTTTTATGTTAAAAATCTAAACTGGAAAGAGTTTGTTAATAGTTTTTTCTTTAAATGTTAAGGTGATTGTTAATAACCTTGTCCTTGGGAACATTTTGCTGCAAACATTCTAGTTTTTTTCCCTCCATTTTGAGATGATGCTCTAATTCAAGGGGTTGTTAGGGCTCCCCTGTATATCTATTATTTTTCCAAGGCTTAAACTTCCAATTGTGTATGTGCTCTAAGGTACTCAGATGTGTTGTAAACTGAGGATCTGTATCACTAAGTGCAGTCAATGCCACAAGTTACTTCTAATCTCTGATCTGAACCATACTCCTTCGCTGTGAAGGATCTCCAAATTTCTCAAATGATCTTTAATTATATCAGAGTTATTTTGTAATTGCTTAGCACTTTTGCCCTGGAGTTGCCTTGGTAGCATGGCCATATTATAATTGGCTCCCTTTTAGTTATTAGGTTGAGTGTCAGTTATTTGTCCTATATGGAATGTTTCTGTGAAACAGACATGGGGCATGTGAAGTCCTAATATAACTTCTATAAGTATATTGGGGAAAACTGAAACTTTATAAATTGATATGTTAGATTGTTTATGCAAATTCTAAAGACTGTCCTGGCTGCTTCTCCCCTTGCTTCTTGGTGTAAGTAAAACTATCCTTTTATAAATTCCATGTTTCTTTTTTTCCTCCTCTGAATTTGGTTGAATAACAACTATAAACTTTTGGGCAAACTGTTTCTAGGAAAGATTTGTAAAGATGTAGATATATGTATATATAGGTAATATATACATATATCTACACACACACACACACACACACACACACACACACACACTCTTTACCATGAAAGATCAAGGTTACTCTAGGGAATGGGAAAAGAAATAGCCACAGGTGCAGGTCGCCAAGCTTGCTGTTCTGCAATGTGGTAAGGCAGTGTGGACTGGGCTTCACCTAGATTAGTAGTGCTATCACACATTATTTCCTCTGGCTTTTCTAAACGTGTAGCCATCAGAGGACTAGCATAATATACTCAAGAAATATCTTAATGCTTGCAAATAGGGAAGAATCTTGGGAAAAATAACACAAGCATAAATTTTCTTCCTTTAAATGAATTCATAGTGAATTGTATTCAATTCCTGCCCACTTAGAATTAGCTATCATCATTGAGTGTTAAATGCAAAGTTCTATTGCCTATATGTTAAAAAACAAACAGAAGTTAGAAATAGCCTCTAATTAGAGCTTTATTTGGAAATTATTGGCAGTTATTCTTTTCAGCAGCCATGTCATTAAAAAATTACATTTTATTTTTTATATGTGGCACCGTTCACTAATTTCTATAATTGAGATTTACTACGTAAATGTAAACTACGATTTTAGAAATATATCAGATGAATGTAGAATCCTAAGCTCTAATTGTTTTATTTGGATAGCTGGTGTTACCTGAGGGTTGTATGTATGTCAAAAGCATATTTTTCAAAGCATTCTTCCTTGAGAACAGGGGATTCTTTAAGTGAAAAATAAATTTTGTCTTAATTTCTAAGCAGTCACTGATCTCTATAATAAGTTTTGCTTTCAGTGTATTAACATTTCTTTTATTTGGAATAGGTTCGGGGATATTTTTGATTCAGACATTTTGTATGTAGTCTTCTTGCTGATCCCTAATCTGAAAGCCCAAGTTGAAAATGCTGTAGAATTCAAAACTTTTTGAGTGCCTACCTCATGCTCAAAATTTTTTGTATTTTAGAGCATTTTAGATTTTGGATTTTGAGATTAGGGATACCCAACCAGTAAAGTTTATGCAAATATTCCAAAATCTGAAAAACTCTAAAATCTGAAGCACTGTTAATCCCAGTATTTTGTGTAAGAGTTAGTTAACCTGAATAGCATTTTCCCCATTCTAGGTTTGGCTGGTTATTTCCCCAAGATTTGTAGTTCTTAAACACATTGGAGTTTAGATTTTTGTTCCAGATCTTCATTGTAAACTAAGAAGCAAAATTCCTCATTCCATTTTTACACTGGATAAATTCAGTGCCTTCATTTAGAATTTTTTTCCAGATGAAAATAGCACTGGAGTGACTTAGTCATGGTCTCCTGGTGGGTTGGTGATAGGGGCGACTGACTACTCAGGCCTACCATTCATAATGGTTCAGAGAACCTTATGTGAATCTTTACTGTAAAATCTTTATCTGCATTTATTTAATGGGTGAGTAGAGTTTTCTAGAAATCAGTAGAAGACTAAATAACCAAGAATTGACTGGAAGGTTCTGAGAGAAGATGATGATAAAACTCCCTTTATTACTTAGCTTCAAGTATGACTTCTAAAGAAAACAGCAAAAACTTTCCAAGTTAATTAAATTCTATGAAGAAAAACTCCTTTATCTTCTAACAAATTAAGGAGGAATAAAAATGTCCCCTAGTGAATAGTGCCTGGAAAATTCTTAGATGTGGTCCATGTATTTAGAAGATATATTCAGTGAAGAGATGGTGTTTTTGAGTCTTTCTGTTGAAAACAGCTCTGTGTATTAATTCCTTTAAGAGAGCGGGAACGGGAGAGACACAGGCACCGGGACAACCGAAGATCACCATCTCTGGAAAGGTCCTACAAAAAAGAGTATAAGAGATCTGGAAGGTAAGCAAGGAGTTGACACTGAAAGCAGTAGTAGGGTTATCTCCGTGGATTCAGATTTTGTGCTTGTGCAGACTATAAGCCAGGTCTTCATATTAGCTTAGCATCTGACCAGGATGACCCATGGAAAGTTAAGCCGCCTGACACTTAAAAGTTTTCTTCCCAGGTGCGCTGATTCAAGACTAAAAATGCAACGGCCACTTTATCTGACCACAGTGCCATAAAACTGCATATTAAATGACTCAAAAGTATTTTTAAAAGAATCTTGGGAATTCATAATTATTCTCTTAAATTAATTTGGTTTGGGAAAATAGAACAAAACTGTAGCTGCATTTTTATAGATTAATGACATCAAGATTATTATAATTCAAACCTTATAGGATATAGCCAATTCTGTATCTAGAAATAAAATTCACGGTCTTATATGATGGTAATTAACAGCAGTAGTATCCTGAAATCTGGTAGATTTGAGGTCATTTATTAGCTCTCCCAACTTTGTTACTGGGCAGAATTATCCACCCTTTTTAAGCCCCAATGACTTTATCTATAAAATTAGTTATATTTACCTTATTGAAGGATGAAGGATTACTGGAATAATATACATTATACACTTAGAATGGGACCTAAAGTAAGTGCCAAATAAATAGTTATATAATTGTTATCTGAACACTTGGCTTAAGAAATTGGTAGAGTATAAGAAAAGCAGAAAAAAGGATTTAAATATAAAATAAATTAATGAAACAATTATAACAATACAAGTATATTTGTATTTGTTCTTTGAAAGATCATACAACTTAAAAATGACAAGTGAAGAAAAGAGAAATAAATATACCATTAATTTTACGAAAGTATAAGAATGAAAGAATTTAATTGTAAAATGATATAAAGACAGATATTTAACAAACTAAAAACTTGAATGTTATGGGTTGGTTTCTAGGAAAACAAAAATTGAAAATGTTACACAAGAAGCAGAAAATGGTAATAGGCCAATAAACATGGAAAAATAGGAAAAGTTGAATTTGTACCATATCCATAAAGTTTTAAATTGTTCTTGAACACTGAAGAAGATGAAAGGAAAGCTTAGCTCATGGCTGTGGTATCAGGAAGACTCAGGTGGTAAGATCTAACCCGAGAGGAAAGAAACTACAAATCAATTTCTCTTGAGAATATGGATATAAAAATACTGATTAAAATTCTGGCCAGTTGTTTTCAGTAGTGTGTTAAAATTACCAGTGGAGTTTATTTAAGACTATATGGGTAGATAGGTTAGTATTAGAAAATCTATTCTTTGTGTAAAAATTTGTAGGGTTATCTCAATATCTGCTTCTTAGATATTTATAAAAACCCAGCATGTGTTATGAGTAAAACTTAATTAGGAATATAAGACTTCTGTAACCTCCCGATGAACATCATTGATGAAATCTCAAGAGTCAAATTTATTGTGAAAAATTAGAACAATGACAAGGAGATCCCATTACCATTGTTACCTAACAGCTAACTGAAAACAGCTATTCTTGGAGGCCTCAAGTATTGTACTAATGTGAGGGATATCATCGTTAACAAGAAAAACAGGAAAAAAAAAAGTTAAGTGCTTTTTATGAGGACAATTACATGTTGCTTTGGGAACACAGCAGTGAAAACCCCAGTATAGAGTAGTCCTATACTACTCCTCGGGGGACAGCCGAGGAGGAAATTGGAAGAGCGAAGAGCATGTGTGGAGGTTGCCTTGTGGAGAAATGTCCAGAAGGGCTAAGCCTGGCCATGGGGAAGTCAGTTTTGAAGGCTTCTGTAGTGATCCACACAAGATGTGACTGTGGCCTAGAGCAGCACAGTGGCAGTGGTAATAGGAAATGCTTATGAGAGAGTCGGTAGGACTTGATCCCTGATCCAGTGTCAAGTGACCATGTGAGGTTAGTGTTCCTTATTGTGGATGGGGGACACTAGAGACAAGTTCAATATGGGGTATACGAATTTTGAGGCCCTGTGAATCAACCAAGGAGTTCAAGGATATAAGAGAAAAGCCAGGATATTGTGTTGGTGGAAATGTATAAGAGCTAGAAATCTCCTTGGTCTAGTGGTTTCTTCTTCAGTGCCCAGTAGCTCACAGAGGGCAGATTGGATCCTGTGAGTTCTAACTAATGAAGCAGATGAGAAAATAAAAATTAGAGATGTATGTATTTAAAGAGGAAAAGTTATCACAGATTGCAGTAGAGTATTTGTTAAAAAGAAACAGTTTGGAGTTTGGATTTTGAATTTGGGAGTGTCTGAAATACCTTAAAAAGATGTTTTGCTTCTGTTTTGAAATACCCCCTCAAAGTATTGAAGGAAGGAAAAGAAGGAATACTAATTGCTATACACAATAGAAAACCCTGACCATCTGTCATTCAGCACATCTATTTAAAGGGATGGGGTGAAGATGTCTTTTGCCTGTGTTTCTTGATATCTATGATAATAATATTTAAACATTTGGTGAGAGTTTCTAGAACATGTTGAAATGCTTTTGTCAACATTTAGCTATACTTTCAAGCTATGATACTGGGTAAGTGACTAATTTCTAAGGCTTTTTCCTCCTTTATAGATGATGTTAATATCTGCCTAATGGGATAAGATTAAATGTGAATCAAGTGCTTAGCAGAATGTCAGGCTCAAAGTAAGCACCAAAACAAACAGAAGCCAGTAGGAGCATAGAGGTGCTGTCAGCTGATGGTGTTTTATAACCTTCCTGGATGCCAGGAATACCTAGTTAGAAAGTGTAATAGAAAAAAAACAAAGTAGATTCATTACCATGTTTTAATTAAAAATTAAACAAAATTAAAAAATGGACCAGTGGGGAGAAAGTTATGAAATGTAGATCTCTAATTTTAGTGTAACTTCAGTTGAAGTACTGGTTTGAGAACTTCATAATGAATGTTTTTCTTTGGAATAGAAGTTAAGGTAATGAAGAAAAGCAGTGCATGCTTTAGTAGTAGTATTCAATGTTTAGGAATTATGTAATAATTTAGAAAATTTGTTATGAATATGAGTAATAGATCAGTGAAGGAAATACTGGGCAGGGACTGGGGATATAGTTCTGTTGGTAGAGTGCTTGCCCCACATGCACAAGGCCCTGGGTTCAATCACCAGTACCACCAAAAAAAAAAAAAGGTAAAAAGAAAGACTGGGCAGCATTCAGAAATATATGAAACATCTAATAAATAATATGTAAAGTTGTATCTAATAATAAAGTTTTTTTTTTTTCAAATCAGGAGAAACTGGCAATTGGCAAGCAATTGGTGGAAAAATTAAAATATATTTCTGCTTTGCATCTTGGAGAGAAAGACTAGAAAAATTTAGTGTAAAAGTAACTAAGAAAATATTAAACACTATTTAGCCTTAAGATGGGAAAGGATTTCCAAAAAAAATACTAAGACAGGAAGCATTAATAAAAAGATCTTTAGATTTGGCTTTATAAAAGTTAGTGGTAGAGTGCTCACCTAGAATGTATGGGGCACTCAGTTCAATTCTCAGCACCACATAAAAATAAATAAAATTATTGTGACCATCTACAACTAAAATTTTTTTTAAAAAAAGTTGTATATAGCCATGTGTAAAAAGTATTAAAAGGAAAACAACTAGAAAAGGTTACAATACATGTGAAAGATGATAGACAGTTATCTTAATAAAAACTTTCCCACTAAATTTTTAAAGGACTACAATTCTAATTTAAAAAATACTGCCATAGTATATGACCAAGATGTTCACAAACGAAGTGACACAAAATGTATTCATTTCAATGGTGATAAAAATTTGTAAATTAGACTTTTTTAAAATAAGAATGACAAATATTATAAAAAGAACTATATTGATAGGATGTGTAGAAATGGGAACTTGTTTGTGGTTTTGATAGTAGAGTAAACTTGTACTACCTATCTGGAGAGGGGCCTTAGAAAAAGTACACCCATTTTGGGAAATAATCTGATAAGTGTGCAAAGAACACAAGTGTGTTCATGGTAGCATTATTTACAGTGGGGGAAAATCACTATCATTAGATTTTTAAAATTACGGCATATACAAACAAAAGCATAATATGTACCTATTGAAATGGTTCAGCTATAGATATTGAAATAGATATATTCCTATTTTGCTGTTAAATAAGAAGGGCAGGCTCTAGAGTTCTTTTGTTGTTAAAATGTGTTTGTGTGTTTGTGTGTGTGTGTGTATATATAGATGTATTTTCATATATGTGTTTTTAAATATTTGTGAAATATAATGGTTATCTCTGGTGTCATGGATGATTTTTGTTTTAATATGTATTTATGCTTTATTCTTTTTGTACAATGGACACAAATTTTCTTTTGACAATAACATTTTCTGGTAACAAAACTAATGATGCATATTGAAATACATGTATTTGGAAGTTATATAAATAAGTAATGAATGTGTGTGTTCTTTCTACTTCCGCCACGTGTACACACACAAACATAGAGGCACCCACACACTTTCTCTGTGATTAAAATTAGAAGTTAGTGGTAGAAATTGATGAAAATAGTTAATTTGTGGCTTTAATCCAAATATAAACTTTTTTGAGTAGTAGTAACTTTGTTAGTGGAGCTCAAGAGGCTGCCAGTCTGTCTAATGAAGTGGTTACTCTAACTTGCTGGCTTCTCGAAGTCTGTATGTTCTGCCTGAATTTCTTGGGCTTAAATGCAAATCTGCCCTATAGGTTTTTCCCTCCAAGAAGTATGTCTATAGGGTGAATCCTTGTGGGTTTCAAGCCCAGGAATTCAAGGAGCCAGAGTTGCTTTTTTCATTATTCTTATTAACTGAGTTAATATTAGTATTCATAGGACCCAGAATTAGCCAGAGTTTTGGTTCTCTAAGTAGTAATATCCAAATTAGAGTTCTAGAGAGATGATTAGGGATGTTAGAACTGGTTCACTCTTGTGTTATAGTCCTTGGGCTGAATTTAGGGTCAGCTGGAGACAGTGTTTTAGTGAAGTCTTGAAGATTCAAAACTAGTGTTCTTATTGCTGAAGTTGTGCATATAGGAAAGTTTCCAAATATTTCCCAAATATCTTTCTTTCCTAGGAGTTATGGTTTACCAGCTGTTCCTGAACCTGCCGGGTGCACACCAGAATTACCTGGGGAGATTATTAAAAATACAGATTCTTGGGCCCCACCCTCGGAGATTGTGAATCAGTAAGTAGATCTGGGGTAAGGTCTGGGAATTTGTGTTTTTAAACAAGGAAACTGCGGGTGATTCTGATGCTACTGGATGGGTCTTTGGGAATCCCTGGTTTTTAATGAAAAGTAAATTTGGTGGCTTGGCATGGCATATTTATTTAGGTGAAACATGCAACAAATAGTTTATATCATAGAAGAGCATTTTTAAAAATTATAAAATTATTTTCCCATTATGAAGCCGATCCCCAAGCAGGGAGAGGAAGAGAGCTCGTTGGGAGGAAGAAAAAGACAGATGGAGTGACAGCCAGAGCTCCGGCAAAGAGAAGAACTACACATCTATCAAGGATAAAGAGCCTGAGGAGACACTGCCTGACAAAAATGAGGAGGAGGAAGAAGAACTCCTTAAGCCGGTGTGGATTCGATGTACCCATTCAGAAAACTACTACTCCAGCGACCCCATGGATCAAGTGGTAGGTCTAAAGCAGGAGAGAAGCTGTAGACCAGGGTTTCTTCATCTCAGCACTGTTGGCATTTTGGGCCAGATAATTTTTTATGGGTGCTGCCCTGTGTACTGTAGGATGCTTATTTTTTAGCATCTCTGGGCTCTACCTATTGGATGGCAGTAGCACCCCTACCCCAGTTGTTACAACCAAAAGTGTCTTCACATGTTGCTGTCTATCTTCTGGGAGGAAATCACCCCCAACTGAGAATCACTGCTCTAGACAAAAGCTGTTTTAAAAAGCCAAAGGAGAAGAGTAAGTTAAGTATGTATCCTGCATTTTTTATGACACTGATAGTCTCAATACTGGTAGTCTCACCTGTGACTAGTTTAGGCAGTTTGTGGTGTATGTTATATGAGTATGTGGTGTTCTCCCTAAACGGAAAAAAGGGGAGAATGTGAGCTCTCTTTTTGAAGTATATCTTCAATCAAAGGATCACCAGCCATTAAGTCTCTTATACATCTTGCCTGATTTGGGAAGGGGAACCAAGGTCATCTTTGCTGCCTATAGAGAGGAGTGTTGATACATGTGCTATTGGCAATGGATCATGCCTTTGTAGCAGGCACTGTCATTGCTACTGTGGACCCCATGACTTCTTCCACACACTCACTGCTCTCCTTTTTCTCTCTTCTATCTTAATTTTACATCATTTTATTTCCCATCACTCTTTCCTCTATTCCTCTCTTCCCTATAGAGATTATGCCTTCATTCCATTAATGTGGGCATATTTGCCACAGGGTATACATATTATAGTGTTCATTAATTAAATGAATGAATTAATTAAAGGAATGTCTGACTAAGATTTAGGGCTTAAAAATTGGAAGATGTTAACTTAGTGCATAGAATTTGTTAAGAGAAGGTTATGTTTGGATTTTAAAAAAATACAGATGCTCCTTGATTTAGGGTGGAGTTATGTCCCAATGAACCATCATGAGTTGAAAATATCTTAAGTACAAATTCATTTAACATCTAACCTGCCAAACACAATAATGTTTGGCATTATCCTATGTTAAATGTGCTCAGAACAATTATGTTAGCCTGCATTTGTGCAAAATCATATAACACAAATCCTGTTTCACAAATAAGTCTTGAATAGCTCCCATAATTTATTGAATACCTGTACTCAAAAAACACTGGCAGCATAGTGCTCAGCGGAGCGTGGGGTGATTCCCTTAGCAGTGGTGTGACTGACTGGGACTGGTGGCTTGCTGCCACTGCCCAGTATCTCAAGGGAGTGTTGTAAAAACTCTGTTTACTTATGAGGTCTTTTGTATGTTTGATATGGTCTTTGTAGATACATTTATTCTTATTGATCCTTTATTTTGAAAAGGGAGATTCTACTGTAGTTGGGACAAGTAGGCTCCGTGACTTATATGACAAATTCGAGGAAGAGTTGGGGAGCAGGCAAGAAAAGGCCAAGGCTGCTAGGCCTCCATGGGAGCCTCCGAAGACGAAGCTAGATGAAGATTTAGGTGAGTGGAAGAGTCATCAGACCAAGACTGTGCTCTTATTACTGCTCAATCCTGGCCATTTGGGAAGTGTCCTTCAGAGTCCAAATTGAAATTTCCTGTTTTTATTTTCAGCAGAATACATAGCAGGGGGACCTTCTTCTTTTTGATCTTATTTTCCTATAATTATATTCAGCAGAATATGTAAAAGATAATATATGCAAGGCTTGCTAACAAGTGTAACAAGACGAGGATAGCACCTGTTCTAGTAGCTCCGACTCGGAAATTTTTGACGTAGAGCTATCCAGTCTTAGAATCAGAGGGACTATAGTCCAGGGTTTCTCCAAGTGAAGAGGGGCAGGCAGTGTGTCTTCGCCCTTTCTGTTGCCAGGTGCTCCTGATGTGATGAAGAAACAGCTGTGGCCCACCCTGTTCAAGGGCTTTTCTGCTTGCACAGTCAGTTTCTATAACCTTTTCACATGATGGTCTAGTTTTTCCAGTGTTCTGAGGTTCCAAGTAGGTGTTGATATTTTTTTATTTTTTATTTTTTTTGCAGGGTGGGCAGTACCCAGGATTGAACTCAGGGACACTTGGCTACTGAGCCATATTCCCAGCCCTATTTTGTATTTTATTTAAAGATGGAGTCTCACTGAGTTGCTTAGTGCCTTACTGTTGCTGAGGCTGGCTTTGAACTCGTGATCCTCCTGCCTTAGCCTCCTGACCAATGAGATTACAGGTGTGTGCCACTGTGTCTGGCTGGTGTTGAAATTTTTGAGGATAGAAATGCTTTTACTACTCTGTATCCTTGGCTTCTAATAGGATGCCATGCATAGATGAGGCATTTGGTTTGCTCTTCCTCCGTATTGTTCTCTCTGGCTTGTCTGTCCACCTTTGTTATGTCTCAGATGCTGAAAGGAAGTACCCATAGTGATAAAAGCACTGAGTTGGAAGCCAGATGGCCTGGGTTGGAATCCCTGATCCATCACTTACTTCATAGGTGACTTTGGACAAATATTTAATCTCTCTGTGCCTTTGTTTTCCCATCTATAAAATGGGCACAACCATAGCATCTACCTGTTGGTACAACTGTTATTATGCTGCTGCTACATTAGTTTCTAATACGATTAATCTAACTTTTGGGTCTTTTAAAAAATTATGGTGGAATACGTGTAACATAAAATTTACCATCTTAATAATTTTAAATGTCTAGTTCAGTAGTAGAAGGAATGTACATGTTTGGCCACTGATTTCCAGTAAAAGTTTGTACCCATTAAGCAATAATTCTCCCCAAAGTCCCTCACCTTGGGCCCTGGCAACCACCACTACTTTCTGTCTCTATGAATTTCACTACTTCAGGTACCTTATATAAGAGGAATCATGCAGTATTAGTGTTTTTGTGACTGGGCTATTACATTTAGCATATTGTTTGTCTGTTTTTGTCCAGTCACTTTCAAGGAGTAAAATCTTTTATCTACTACTGAGAGAAAAAAACTGCAAAATCTTCAATTTTTTTTTTTAAATGTTGCATTTACCGCCTTCATTCTGGCATTTGAAACACTTCCAGTCCCTCTGCTCCCAGTATTTTTCTGTGGAGCCATTGCTGTAGCCAGATTCCCCACTCTTCTTACCTGTGTGCTTTGCCTGCAGCTCTCCCTCTCCATTCCTTTCCCCTCTTTCTCTTCCAACTCCTCCTCTCCCTTCTCAGTGCCTGGGTTACATGTGCCTCTTCCATGAAGTCCTCTCTGACTTTTTGGATCACAGTGACTTTTCCCTTTTCTGAATCATTACAGTATTTGTAAGTGTAAAATCACAAACTACTATGTTATTTCACTTTATCTAGCGTTGTTCATTAGTTCTTCTTTTCTCTGTAAAATTTTTATTTTCTTTGCTTCCCCAACTAGATTATTGCCCCAATTACATTACTGCCTTAGGCTTAGCAGAGTTTTTGGTACACAGTAGACCCTCAAGTATTTGCTGGAAGATAAACGACTGACCTTACATTGAGAGTTTTAGGTGATTTGAAAGTCCACACAAGAACCATTTGTTAATTTCTTTAATTTCTACTAGAGAGCTCCAGTGAATCTGAATGTGAGTCTGACGAGGATAGCACCTGTTCTAGTAGCTCCGACTCAGAAGTTTTTGACGTCATTGCAGAAATCAAACGCAAAAAAGCCCACCCTGACCGACTTCATGATGAACTTTGGTACAATGACCCAGGCCAGGTGCGTGCGTTTTTATGCCCTTGCTATGAAGGTTGCAAACCCACACATCACATTTATGGCTCTGGGCTCAGAAGATGCATGTTGGCTGGTATTGAAATAGAATTTTACTCTCAAGATTATGTGTTAGTTTTTCAGGGTTTATTTCTTTTCTGCTTCAGAGTTCATCTCCAAAACATAAGCACCAGAGCAGCTGTTCTTGAATCATAGTTGACGATGTTTGTAAATTCTGTGTTGGGGAGCAGGGTAATGGTGCTGCCTCATTAAACTTGGAGTAACAGGTAGGAGACAAATGGTAGGATGAGAAAGAGAACTTTTACGTCTTTTTGAAAGCATTTCACCTAGAAGGTATTTTGCTGTAAAATAGTAAACAAAATAGCAGTATGAAACTTCGTGTTTGTTAATTAGTGATAGTCACAAGTCCTGGTAGGTTCTCTTCTTTGTTACATGTTCAAGCTAATGATGTAACGGCTGGACTATTTTTATTTTTAATTACTATTTTTTTGAAGTAATATATAATAGCATCTTTATAAAAGATTTGTACCTTTCAAATAGAGAGTACGTACAAAAATAGGATCTTTCATGCATGTGAAATTATTAAGCATATTAAAACATCTACATGTTTTATAAAATAATTTGAAATTTATATTTTGTAAATAAATTCACACCAACCTCTACTATTAGAATGCTATTCTCCTGGTTCTTGTTAGATGATAGCTATTGGGAAAAAAAACCTTTTTTTGATACAATTATATGTTTAGGATGACCAGCAAAAATGTATTTTATGGTGCCTTGGAATTGAACAGAAGTGTTTGCAAAGTTGCTGACTCATTTTAAAATTTATTTTTATATATTGATCATGTATATAGCTTTCTTTTTTATTGAGTTGTGATTCACATGTTATAATTTACACACCAGTTTACAATTTATTCTTTTTTTTGATACCAGGGATTGAAACCAGGGAGCTTTAGCCACTGGGACATATCCCCAGCCCATTTTATTTTTTATTTTGAGACAGGGTTGTTGCACAGGGCCTCGCTGGCTTTGAACATGCTATCCTCCTGCCTCAGCCTGAGCTGAGCTGCTGGGATCATAGGTGTGTACCACCACGTCGAGTAATTCATTGTTTTTTATTGTATTCACAAGGTTGTACAACCGTCACTATAATGCAATTTCAGAACATTTTTGTCTTCACCTCCAAAAAATCTTTCCCCATATGTTTTCTTTTTTTTTAGATTGGCTGTTGTTCTGTTAAGAAGCACCCATTGTTACTTGTGTGGATTCTTATTCCCTTTGGAGATTTGCCAGGGCTTCTATATCATCCCTCTGTTTTGTTTATTGATTTTGGTTTTGTGTCCTCTGAACAGTTGCACTTTGTAAATGCTGATCTGTGTAGGAGCCACGATCAATAAAAGGCAAGAATGTAGGATGTCTGCTTCCGTGGAAGACATGAACATCAAGCAGTTTCCACATTTTTCATCACAAGTTATAACTGGCATTAGGAGTGTGTTGTGGTTTTTGATGGAATCTTATTATATCTCTTATTTGCCAGCTGTTACTTTAGATGTCTTAAGAATATATATTTTGGATAGTAATGTTATTTCTATGCTATACCACCTGGAGCTTTAGATTTCCTGAAAGACTAAGGAAAGCTTCTTACTTTAATATTTCTTTTCATAGTCTTATTGATATATTTTAATTTATATTTTAATTGGTCACAGTGAATTACAAATCTCTAGAACTTTATTTTTTCCCCATTATATCCAATGTAGTTTTAATGTTTTTTCCTCCCTTCATTGTTTTGTTGGTGCACATTCTGATGGGATTTGTTGTTACATATTCAATACATAACCTACACATTTATAACTATAAATTTGGCCAATATCACTCCCCAGAATTTGTCCCCTCCTTCCCACCTTGGTCCTTTTCCTCTATTAATCTCCCTTTGATTTTCATGCAAATCCCTAGGACTTTAAAGAAATATGTGTAGGTATATAGTTTTCCCTTGTTAGCCAAGGCGGGGATTAGTTCCAGGGGCCCCACAGATAACAAATTGCACTGATGCTGGAGTTACTTATATAAAATAGCATAGTATTTCTATATAACCTACACACATCATCTGATATAACTTTTAAGTCATCTGTATGTTACTTATATTACCTCATGCAATGTAGATGCTGTGTAAATTGTCAACTGTATTAGTTAGGGAATGACAAGAAAAGAAAGTCAGAACATGTTCAATACATTTGTACTGGATAAACTTGTGAAACCAGCTTTTAAGACCCTTTAGATTTTGATTTCAGTTTTCCTTTGTTCTTTTTGCCCACATGAATAATCCATTCCATTTTTTTGGGTCTCACATCTTGGAGCATAACGTGGGATTTCTGCCTTCTCTTTTTCTTTTATGCATGCTGGTGCCTTGTGTGGGTTATCTTCTTGTCGTGTCTTGTCTAATCCTCCACTTTTCATCTCTGAAGCCTTTCTGACCAGCCATGGCAACCCCAGTGGTACAGCTATTCAAACTGAGTTCCTCTTTCTTTTAAATTACTAAATACAGGGCTGGGGATGTGGCTTAGTGATAGAGTGCTTATATTGCACGCATGAAATCCTGGCTTCAGTCTCCAGCACCACAAAGAATGAATAAATAAATAATAAAAAAATAAATAAATTACTAAGTACCTCATTTGTTCTCCATTCTAGAATAAATATTCCTTGAGTACATAGACTCTGTGCTATTTATCCCCCTTTGCTTAGCACTCATCTTTCTATCTAAGGAGCATCAAAATTGTTCACTTATTGAGTCATGGGTGTGGAGTTCAAACCAGTAAAATGAATTCAGGAGAAAGCAGATGCATTTGAACCTGACTAGTGTTGAGAGTTTTTCTGGTTTCAGTAGACATTTTCTTCTTTCTGCTTCAGAGGTACCTTAAATTTTTCTTTTTTAAAATGGTTAATCTGCAGGTCACCTTCAAAGCATTCTATGATTTCTCCAGGATATAAAATGTGTTTTTTTTTTTTTTTTTTTTTTTGTGAAAGTCATTTTTCCTGAAATAAGTAAAAAAAAAAAAAAAAAAAANTGAAATAAAAAAAAAAAAAAAAAAAAAAAAATTTCCTAAAAAGAGGTAGGTGATGACGGGGGCAAACAGAGTGCTGACACTGATATTTCCTGCTTGACTGCACAAATAACTTGGGAATCCAGTGTTGTCATACAGTTTCTCTTTATCAGACAATATAGACAGTTTGCAGCTTTATTGGTTTTGGAACATCCCTTTAATCTCCTAACCGTGACAGCCTCTTCAGAGCCTCAGTACTCATGACATTAAAGCCTGCAGTTTCCAAGGCGTCAACGGGCATGGTGTGGATTGTCCTCTTAATAAAAACGAATTACATTCTGTTTTTGACAGATGAATGATGGACCACTCTGCAAATGCAGTGCAAAAGCGAGACGCACTGGAATTCGGCACAGCATTTATCCTGGAGAAGAGGTAACTGGCTTGGGTTATGGTATTTGTAAGTACTGAGGACAGATGCTGTTGCTGTTCTTTTCCCACTAAATGATTTAATGACATCAAAATTATCTTTTCATATTCCCTGGAATTCTCTGTTACTAAAAATTGCTGAGGAAAAGAACTTGGGTTTTGAGGGTAGAATGCAGCACATGTTATCAAGGAAACTTTGAAAGGATTTGGAAAGCCCACTATATAAATTAGGTATGATGTATTTGATATGTGTCTTATTGTTTTATACATTCTAAAATTGTATATATTACAGTAATTTCCATGTTTTCATCATAAATAGCTATGAATTGCCCATGAGAAACATAACTATTCCATTTTGGTTCTGTTTCCTTCATTTTTTTCTGTTACTTTTTTATTTTTATAAGGTATTTTCATTAATCCCAGGATTATCATAGTGAATATAAATTTTTAGTTTCCACTTAAGACTTATTTGAGGATATAATAATAATAATAATTGAAGTAATGACTATGAGAGTGCCTAATTGAGATAGTTGCCTCACTTCCCTTGTCTTTGGAAGTCTTTGATCATAGCAAGGCAGTGTGGGACAAGGTGGCATCTGTGGGCATCAGTGCATTGCCCCAGGTTGGGAGCTCTGAGATATTGATTAGGACCAACACCTGTAGCAAGGAGGGAGCACGGCCAGGACAGAGCAGAGGGAGAGTTATGCTGATGTGGGCCTGCTTATGTCTGGCTTGTGGGGATTTTCTTGTGTTGGTCTGAGTGGCCTTCTTCTCTCTACTTCCCTTTAGTCCCCAGAGCAGCCTTCCCAGAAGGACACGACTTTGGGAGAGGGGGCTCTGCAGCTGAGACTGACCCAGATGAGCTGGCCATGAGGAGCTGTCGGCTGCCTCTGCAAGCTGCTGGCTTTCCCCACAGCTTGGCAGACTCCATTTATTATTCCTTGATGGAAATGGAGTAGCTGGTGGTGCTAGTTGAGCTCATGTATGCAAGAAAAACAAAGCAGTACATGTATATTCCTGTCTAGATGGAAGTGGCAGTTTGTCTCCTCAAGGACTGGTGCCATTTGGGGGCTCAGTGTGAGTCACTGTAGTTGGCCAGTTGAAGTTTGGCAGTGGCATTTACCTTAGTTAGCTTAGCCTGGGTAAAAGGTGTTTGTGCTGTTGAGCTCTGTTACTGGGGGCCACTTTATGTGCCCATCCTGTCCACTCTGGGGTAGCTGAGGACAGGCACCAGCTACTATAGTCTTTTTGTCTCGGTGGTGCTCTGTTACCTGTTTTGAGATGGTTACTCTGATTGACACCCATATTTGATTTAGAAATCATCACTTTCCCTTCTGTGTGGTCCTCACAAGTCCCTCATAATGTCTCCACTGCAAGACTGTCATCCCTGACTTTCTAGTCTTTTCCCTTTTGGGTCCTGCACCAGCTGGCAGAGCCACATGCTTCTGTATGAGTCCATTTCTATTCTAGCTTCAGGCCACTTCTCTTTCCACAGAAGTGCATGACCAAGTATATTGCCTGAAACTGTCCATTGGGGAGATTTTCCCTTATCTTTGTCTTTCAAAACCATCCCTGAATGAGGCTATAGTGTAGTCCATTTTTGGTTTGTACTTTCTTACTCTCTGACCTGTTTGCAAGCCAAGGTTTGGCTTTTTCCTTTGCTTTCATCCCTACATCCTCCCTTGCCTGAGGGAAGGGTGCTGGTATAACAGTGATGGCGCCTTAGGGATCAGGGCCTTTTGCCCTTGTAGCTCCTTTGTGCTATGTTCCTGTTACGCTTGACTCTGGATGTGTCACCTCCATCTTATGATGCATTATTGCCTGTGCCACTCAACTTCATTGCCTGATGGGACTGAAGGAATCCATCTTATGATGAGCTTGTCTGCCACAAGTCAACCTAGTGTCCCTGGACCAGGCTTCCTACTTCTACCAGGGCCCATAAGCACCCTAGGAGTTTTTTCAAAGCACATAGTTCGTCATTACAGATAGGATGGCCTTGCTCCCGAACACCATAGACCATCATTGTGATTTTCTCAGTGTGACCTACTACTGTCTCCTCTTGGCATCTTTTCCCATCAACATGGTAGGATCTTATGAGTCGTTTGGTTGCAGTGAACAGGACTGATTGTACTTTGGTCTGGAACTACTTAGCCCTTCCTCACTTGGGCTGTGCTCAGTGCTGGTAGCCTTTGGTGCCACCTGTAAATTTTCCAAAGCAATCTTCAGAGGATTATGCTGCCTCCTGGACCTGAGGAGACCACCAGTGTTTTTTTTTTTCCTTCATTCCAGGGAGTGGAAGATACACTCATTTTTCTTTTACTTTGGAGGAAATGTCTTGGCACCCCAGACTACTGGACTTCTAAAAATTGTGTGGCTGCAGTAGGCCCCTGAATTATTGTAAGTTTCTCTCTTGTCCTGGGTAGTACATGTGTTTGACCAAGGCCTCTAACCTGACGAGTAGAATGTCACAGTCATACTGGAGCCATGTGATGTTCTGCAGTACGTCCAGATAGTTGGGAACTCTGTGGATGTTATGACAGGGTGGGAGAGTTGACAGAGCACTAGGGCTAAACCGTTAATGTTGTCTGTGAAACATTCTGAACCCCATTTATGACTGGGATGGAAAAAACACATTCACCAAGTTGGTTGCCATGTATTTTGTTCCTGAGTTCATTAGTTGATTAGGGACCAGCACCTGTAGCAAGGAGGGAGCACAGCCAGGACAGAGCAGAGGGAGAGTTATGCTGATGTGGGCCTGCTTATGCCTGGCTTGTGGGGATTTTCTTGTGTTGGTCTGTTTTCACTGCTGGATATGGTAGTACACACCTGTAATCCCACTGACTTGGAAGCCTGAGGCAGAAGTATCACAAGTTCATGGACAGCCTGGATAACTAGAAGGGGTAGGATGTAGCTCAGTGGTAGAGTGCCCCTGGGTTCCATCCCTCAATACCATAAAAATGAACAAAGAAACAAACAAAACCTGTACTCACTGAGCTACGATACCTACCATGGCAGCTATGTATTCTGCCATCTCATTTAGGATCCTTCAGGGGTCAGATTGATAAAATAACAGATGTCCTTCACCCCTGTGTCCTTCAAATCCTTAAGGGTGGCACTGATTTCTATTGTCCCCAGAATGCACTATTGTTTTTGGTAGTTGGGTAAGGGATGGTGGTAGTGGTAATTCTAGTGGCTTTTGTTTGGTCTTCCCATCATGACTTCTTAACTCCACAGGTCCAGGACCCAATGTAGAGTGGTGCAATCTGTTGAGTTATGTCAGTTCCAAAGATGAATTTGAGGACTAGGAAAATGAACCCTGGGTAGATCTGTGGATTCAGTAGACTCTCTATAAGCCAGACCTCAACCAAGACTCCATTTATTATCTTGGCTTCATATTCTTCAGGGATTATGCAGGTGCTGTGTCCAGTGCTTCTTGAACCCTCTTGGGTAGTCCCTTTCTCCTTTCTCTTGGGTAGTGTACAGTTTCTTGGGTAAATGGCCACAGGCCCCTTTGAGAAAGGGCATTGTTGTCATCACCATTTCTACTCGTTATAGTGTTTGAAAATCCGTCCAAAAATCCGTCCTCCTGAAATCTGGCCACCTCTTCTGGCAAGGAATTTCAATCCAAAAAATATGTCAGTTCTAGAAGTAGCCAAAGGATAGTGTGACTATTTACTGGAGTGACCTGCCCTCGCCTCTTGGTTATCCACAATTGATTCCTTCTGTTGGTACAAACTAAGTAGTACTCTTGTTGATTGCTCATTTATTTTGTACCCAAGAACATCATGCTGTGTTAACTGTTTCCCCTACTTTATGGTTCAGGCCCCCTTGGCTGCCACTTTGACTTTATTGATCACAATGATAATTATTTGACATGACTTATAGAAATTTGGCCCCATCACCTGGCCTTCCTTGTTTCAGGAGTCTGTTGTCCCCATTGTTGTTAACAAGCTCTGCCCTCTGATCCCTTGTCCTGCAGTCAGCCCTGGCCTGTAGACGAGGCCACCACCTATCTTAGTGATGCAAAGCCCTTTTCACCACACATTGCTCTTGATGTGTGCTCTGGGGATTGTTTGGCATAGTTTCTAGCTGAAGATAGTATATCCACTCCAATGTGCCTACTTTCCTTGAATTTCTTTTTCCACCATTTACCATGGACAGTTCTGGAATTTCAGCATTACTCAGGTGAACCATGCTTTTTTCTGCTTTTGGGGGGCATCTTAGTAGGGAGTTCCCAGCATCTCCTGGTATCTTGAATCTGAGTATTCCAAAGTCAGTGAACTATTTCCTCATCACTTTTATTTTCTGGCACCTTAGTGAAGCACTCTCAGTACCTGGTCTTCTGTAGACGCCTCTGGCTGCTGGCATGTGCTGGTTATTTCTTGTAGCTCCTTTGGGATATAAATTCTTTCTTCCCAGCACCTCTCCAGCTGGGTTATGCTGTGAAATAACTCTGATTATAGGTATGTTGGCCAGGAAGCAGATTGGTTGGATACTAGTTGTGTGTGTGTGTGTGTGTGTGTGTGTGTATGTGCACATGCGCGTACACACACACACAAACACACTGCTGCCTTGTAGGATCTTCCATTGTCTTTATCACAGGTGAGAGACTGCTCTTAACAGGGAGGGATGTGCCATCTCTGCAGAAGTAGAAGGTTTAGAGGAATCTGAGGAGTTAAAACCTAAATGTCCTCATCCCAGGTTTCTAGGGCCTTGACCTTGGCATAACAGACCTACCTTGGTGGCTGTCCATTGTTCTTCAAGTGTGGCTGCTTTTACAGGTGATCCCTGGGCTTAGTCCTGGCTTTCTCTTGTCTCTCATTACAGGTGATCAGGGTTCTTGAGTGCCTCTGAGAAGCCCTCTGGCTTTCGCTTCTGCCTTCCAATTGCATTTTTTCCTCTGCTATTACATTTCTGAAGAGTAGTGGTTCTACAAGTGAGGTCTTCCAAGTAATATAAGCTTAAGAAATGCAGATTCTTAGCTTGACTCAGCTGCAGAGTCAAAACCTGGCTGTGGGAGTAAGTAATCAGAGATTTAGCAAGACTTCAGATGATTTCTGGGCAGACTAAGGATCGAGGAGCATGGTATAATGTCTGTAGTGCTTAGCGATTGCCATGTACTCTGCAAGGATAATAGCCCTTATCCTTCTAGCTACTTCTATTCTATAATCATAAGCACCTGATACATTATTGCCCCTGCTTCCACTGGTTCAGCTTCCTGGTTCAGTCTCTGAAAGTTTTAATGAGCCTGCTACCTGGTGTGTGAGGGGGTTATGTGCTCCACCCACTGCAGTGATGGGGTCCTCTTTGTTAGTTGGTCCTATCTGCTAGTCAGCTCTAAAATGTCATCTTAGTTTTTAAGTTCCTGCTTTCTTGGATCACTCCTGGTACCAACTACAACATATTGGGGTCTCTAGAAGCAGATGCTAAGATGGTTTTGGAATGCAGGATGTCTGTAGGAATAATGAACCCTATGAAAGGAAGAGGGTGTAAGGATTGGACAGAAGGATTAGCTGAACTATGAGTAAGGCCCAACAAAACCCCAGTCAACCTGGGGGTAATCTGTGGAGTGAATATTACCCAGTAGAATTGGGCTAAAATGGCGGAGCTCTTATACCTCTTCCAAGCTCAGTACCTGATGCTGGGGGACAAGACTCTGCACTGGGGAGAGATCCAGAAGGACCCAACAGCTGGAAGCTGTCTGTGTTCACACTTTGCAGAGCTGAGCAGTGAGTTCTTCCCTGAAAAGGCTGGGTGACACATCCCTATCTATCGCATACCCATTGATTCCAATGTTGCTTTTTTTCCCCCCTCCATTTCAGTTTTCCTTTTTCCATGTTAAGTGCCATGCATGTTTTATTTCACCACCTCTTATAATTTTTTTTTATTTTTGCCTTGCAATTTATTCCTTTCACTGTTCTTATTTCCTATTAAAACTCACTGCTTTGATTTCTGAGATTAATTTTCCTGCTTTTTACAATTTATTTGTAAGTTTAGCCAAAGGTGATTTTGTGTTGTTTAACAAGTGAAAAGAAGATGATGTTAGGATTTTATATCTAGAAAGATCCTTAAGTCCTGTGGTTTGCATATCTGTCTAGTATATAATAATAGACATTGTGGCTATAAGGGGAACAATATCACTCAGGTGTTTCACCAGGTTGGTACTGCATGTCAGAAGTATGATATAGCTTGGTCTGTGGCTTCCTAATCTTGACTCAGGATTTCCAGGAGACAGGGCCCCCTCAGCACAGATGCAGCTTTCATAAAGCTTAGAACGATTGCTTAAATGAGTAACCTAAACTTCCTTAAGTTGAAGGAACCACTTGGTAACTGATCCAGGATGATTATAGGTACAAGAAAGGGTAGAGACCCTGCTGATCAGTTGGTCATCTGTCTCTCTGACTGTCTGGCTTGCTCTCACTATCCATCTTGTAGTAGTATTACCAGAATAAGCTGCCTGAGTAGTAGATGCTGCCTAAGTTTTGTCTTTGATGTGATTTCAACTGAAGGGGAGAAGTAACTTGGGGAAAATGGTTAACAGGATCACCTGGGAGTCCTGAATATGATTTTTTGGAGATGAGGTTGATATTCTTGTAAGCAAGTGAGTCATGATATCCCGATTGATGGGAGGATCAACAGAGTAAATGGGAACCAGCTTTGATCAAGAAATTGAGTAAAATCCCAGCTCCTCAGGAGGCTGAGGCAGCAAGATTGCAAGGTCAAGGCTAGCCTGGACAACATAGTCTTTAGAAGAAAAAAATAAAAGAGAGAGAGATTGGTAAATTCAATGAAGCCCTGTGGAATGCTCCATAGTGGGTCTAATTTTTTTAATTTTGTTTTTTGACCTGTTGCTGCCATCTCCATGCACTTTGTGTCTCTGTTGTGGAAATTGCCACCAGGAAAGATCTGCCAAAATTATTCTTAAGACCACTCTGGTTTTTGGAGGAAGGATGGTCTGGATGCCAGGGGGGCATCTCTGGCTTGAAGAGCTGACCAGTGGGTGATGTGTTTCCAGCCCCTACTGTGCAAGAGGAGCTGCTGGCTCTGAAGTCTTGCCATCATGATGCATATCAAGAAGTCTAAGGAAAAGCTGATCTGCGGAGAGTTCCTCAGTTGTTGTCTGCCAGCAGAATTAGAAGAACATCTCCTGTTGGATCCCAGAACTAATGCCTTTAGCAAAGTCCTTAGAATCACCAAAATATCACTGCAAACTCCACGTCGCCTTTCCTGTCCCTCTTTGGACTCCTGCTGGGATAGCCTGTCTTCTCATGGGGTATTACCCACCCACTATGATGTCTATGAGGCACTGCTGGCCCACTAGCAGCACACCCAAGTTTCCAGGCTTACCTTAGACTTTCATCACTTCATCTGGCCAGCCAGGAAGCTTGTGAGCTAGGGAGTGATGGTGCCAAGTGTGCTGGACTACCATTGGCTGCACCACAGACAGTACCAGTCACCACTGGGCACACAGTTGAGAAAACAGCTGCCACCTCCACATCTGGCATGGATGAGGAAGAACTCACCCAAACACCACAGTCTGCAAAGAGGCCTGCCCCTTGTGGATACATGTTCAAAGCCTGCTCAAAGACTGATGCAGGCACCCAGGGCGAAAGGCACTGCCTGGCTGTACTGTATGTACCTGACAGGATATGGTCTGCAACTCATGGAAATACAACAGCTTGGCCACTGTCTCCAAAGATTGTAAGACCCATTACTGCAAAACTCTGTTAAACTTATGAAGCATGACCAGATGTGGCACAACTGGTGAGCAGACTTGTGCTGTTTCTGTACAGACTTGTGCTGTTTCTGCTGCAATGGCTGTGGCCTGGCAAGTGGCACACCCCAGCATGAATCCCCTTATGTTAGGGGCTGAAAATGACTGACATAAAGGTGAAGAAAGAAGAGCTACTAAAGCATTTAGGCAATGCTCCAGTGGGTTTATGAAGCCTTCATCCCCATAGCACAGGGATACCTGTGAGAGAGCCCTGAACAGGCCACTGTGGGCAAGTGCTTTACAGTTGGCCAAACATCTTTTCTGGTGGTGCAGCCTCTGAATTTAATCAAGCTCCTCAGGTCCTTACCACCTGGGAAACACCAAGACACACCATCCAATAAAGTTTTCAAAGCAATAGCAGCCTGTCCTGCAGTGTACCACTCTCCCAGGCCTTTGTAGGCTCATGGCCCATGGGACGAGACCCAGTCCAGCTATTTGCACTATGGGTAAAGTGACATCTATTGGCACTTATGTCAAAGATGGCTCCCAAATTGCCTCATCTCCAGCAAGCCTCATGAGTTCCTCCAGACCCTCCTTGACGCTGACTTGACCTACTCTCCCACCTACCCGGACTGAAGAGCACCAGATCTTTGCCAGTGGCAGGCACCCCCAGGTGTACTTGGGTCTAGCCATTTTGCCTTAGGTGTCTCCATAGGCAACAATTGCCTGTTTACTGAACTCATATTTTGGTGGCTCAGAAGCCCATAGTTTGTGGCTTTATTGGACACTGGATCTCCGATCACTAGTCCATGGTAAAAGGGTTGAAAACTGGTTGGCCTGCTCATTTTATTCATCTCGTTAGCATTAAATTGAATTCTGTTCTTTCTGAGAGGGAATGCACATAAAACATCTTTTGACAGTGTGAGTCTGAAAATATAGTTCATTTTTAAGTAAGAATGTTTTCTGACTTACTTGTAAGCTGTATTTTTGTTCTTTTTCTTAGGCTATCAAACCCTGCCGCCCCATGACCAACAATGCTGGCAGACTTTTCCACTATCGGATCACAGTCTCCCCTCCTACAAACTTTTTAGTAAGTTCCTAATGAAATCAAATTGTATATAATTTAGTATGTAAATAGATTAAAATGTGAGTATACTAAGTTACTGATTCAGTTCTTAAATGTTCTTTTCTTTTAAAAATATTTTTATGTTGATAAAATTGACCTTTATCATAATGGAAGTTTATTTCAGCTCCTCACCACTGTACTACTGTATACTTTTTCATTTGTATTATTGATGCTACATAATAATCAAATTCATAATGGCCAGTGAATTATGGAGCTGTTAGTTGAAGCAGTGGTGTGGGAAGAATGAAAACATTTCCGTATCTTTTAACTATTAGTGAATAGCTTATTTATTGTCTTGTGATCCAAACAAGAAAATCTATTGTATATTTATTATAATAATAATGGCACCTAATATTTTTGAACATGTACTATGTTCTTGGCACCATTCTAAGTGTTTAGCATGTATTCACTTAATTCTCACAATATACCTGTTCAAGTATATGTCCATTATCCACGTGGGGCATGGGTTTTATAGGTGAGGTTAAATAATTTGCTTGAGATTTCTCAGGTATCAAGTGGCAGGTGGGTTATTTGAATCTAGGAATTGAGCTCCAGTGCTGGTACTTATATACTATTCTGTTATACTGTAGTGCCTCATAGAATGAAATTTATTTATTCTCATCAAGAGATTTCTATTTCAGAATTGGAATATTCAAAATTATATATTTTAATAATTTCATTGATAGTCATACATCATAAAATTCACCCATTTAAAGTATATGATTCATGATTTTTAATAAAAATCATCTTCACAATCTTAACTTGAGATCATTTTCCTCATCCTAAAAGAAACCTTGTGCCCATTAGTAGTCATTTCTTTCTTATCCTCAGCATTAGGTGGAGAGGATATTTTCTGTGCCTGTGGAGTTGCCTGTGTTGATATTTTTTATGTAAACATGTGGTCTTTTGTGTCTGACTTTTTTCATGTAGCATAATTAATTATTTTCAACAAAATGCCCATGTTGCAAGATGTGCCAGTACTACATTCCTTTTTTTTTTTTTTGTGGTGTTGGGAATCAAACCCAGGGCCTCATGCATATGAGGCAAGCACTCTGTCACTGAGCTATGCCCCAGCCCCCTATTTAATTCCTTTTTATGGCCAAATGATATTCCCTTACATTATGTGTGTATTTATAAAATAGATACACTATATTTGTCCATTCATCAGTTGATGGACATTCAGGTCATCTCCACTGTTTGCTATTATGGATGTAAACATTTGTGTACAAGTGTTTGTATGTGTTTCGATTTCCTCTGGGTGTAGACCTACGACTGAAATTTCTGGTTCATATGATAACTCTATGTTTAATATTCTGAGGAACTGCCAAACTGTTGAGTTACTCAAATAGAATGCAACAGAATATTGGCAAAACGAATAATGTGTATTTGGATATTCTTTGATTGATCCTTCTTAAGTTCTTAATATATATATATAATTTTTAAACAAATGATACTTATAGCCTACCTTATAACACATTCTTATGTGTCTATTACCAACCTTGATAATTTGCTCCATATTTAACATTTAGGATTAAATATATGCTGAGCATGGTGGCACATGCCTGTAACCTCTGCAGCTTAGGAGGCTGAGGCAGGAAGATTGCAAGTTCAAAGATAGTCTTAGTAACGTAGGCCCTAAGCAACTTAGCAAGACCCTGTCTCTACATAAAATATAAAAAGGGCTGGGGATGTGTTGAGCATTCCTAGGTTCAATCCCTGGTATGAAAAAAGAAGAAGAAGAAGAATGTCATAAGGAAGAAAGTCTCATGGTTAGATCAAAATTTGTATCATTTACTAATTCAGTTTTTGGGTAATTAAGGTCTTTGAAATTGTATGGGAATTGATATATTGCATGTTTGGTGGGTTGGCCTCTCCTTGGAGAAGCTGGGATGGAGCTATGAACTTTGGCACCCTGAAGGCTTTAAGAGCCTTTTAGGCAGCTCTAGTCTTTACATATTGATGCCAAGTCTCTTTTTGTTTTTTATGTTTGAGTGAGCTGTGTAATTATCTTGTTCCATATTAGAACTTCTGTTGGTTCAGAAATATAGTTCAGTAAGAGGAGTGTTGTGGGATTAAATGAAACTAGTTCCTAGAAAACTATATAACCCTTGTTTTTTTTTCTTTTTCTAAAATTTTTTTTAGTTATAGATGGACACAATATCTTTATTTTATTTTTATGTGGTGTTGAGGATCGAACCCAGTGCCTCAAGCATGCTAGGCAAGCACTTTACCACTGAGCCACGACCTTTTCTTTATGACACCGATAATTGGCTTCATTGTCTCAGGACATAAATACTGTACTTAATACTGAAGCCAGAGAAATCCACCACCCAGAGAATTCCATTTAAAATTAACTTTTGTATAAAGTTTGGAAAAATGATAGGCATGCACAAAGTTATCTTCATTTTTGCTCTTGATTACTCTGTATCCTGATGGATATCTGCACATGCAAATTGTGGTTTGTTTAAACTGCGTTTTGTGTTTCTGTTTACTTTTAGACTGACAGGCCAACTGTTATAGAATATGATGATCATGAGTATATCTTTGAAGGATTTTCTATGTTTGCGCATGCCCCTCTGACCAATGTAAGTATGTGCTGTTCTACTCCCTTTCTCTTTTCTCCACCTCCTTCTTTTTTCCTTGTCTTTCCTTCATATTTTTTTTTTTCAAAAGTCAGAGTAGATTTCCCTTCTTCTGACTCCTTAGTAACATTTACTGTGCATCCTGCTGCATGAGCTGCAGGAAATCTGCAGCAGAGTGTCAGGTAGAAGTGTGACATCTGTGCTAATGAGTCACACATTGGGTCCACATTAAATGGTGTAGGTAAACATGTGTCATTTTGAGAAAATAACATTTTGAGAGTGTGAAAGATTGAAAAAGGAAGATAAACTGTGGAATAATGTGTTAAAACTATTTTGGGTTGGTTGTCCTTCAACAGAAAGTTGGAAAGTTTTGAGGAGAAACTATTATGTCTCTGGGTGAAGGAAAGAGAAACAGCTTGTTAGCTGGAGCCTGATTAACTTCATACAGTTTTTTGCTTTCAAACCTCGGGAATATGTCTTTTGTAAGAGTCTTTAGGATATTTACACAGATATTATGAATATTTTGCTGGTAATCAGTTCAACTATGAGTATCTGTGAGTCCAGAATCTCTGTTTCAAAGCTGTCAATCTTGGAATTGCCTCATGTATTACTCCATATTCCAATTGGGTGTAGAGTAAATCAGGAGGCAGCTGTGCAGGAGAGGAGGCACAGCCGTGTGCTTTCCCTAGCTCTGGCTCTGGTAGAACTTACTGGATTATAATTATGGTGTGGCTACATCAAAATAGAGTGCTCTTTAATCCTTTCTGGCTTGGTTTCATGAAATGATATCTATGGTTAGAAAATTATTTTAGTACTGTTTATTTAAGACATGGGATTCTTTTCCATCGAAGGCTAAGACCCAAAACTTGGCCTTACCTTGGCTTCTTTTTCACTTCATAGGTAGATGTAATTCGAAGTAGTGATTTAAAACGAATTGTTTTCCTAATTTTTTATTCCGTAGTATATTTTATCCTAGAGAATTTTCTTTGATAATGTTTATACTCTAAATGTAAAATGTAAAAGCATGTGATGTTCCACATTACATCTACCTCCCGGTGGACCATCTGTTCACCAATATAGAAAAGGGACCATTCTTACACAGCCTTTATGGTACTGGGCAGTTTTTGAATTTTAGTGATTCCCATGCTTTGTGTGTCTGTACTAGGCACTCAAACCTTCGTTATACTAAAGCCTGCAACCTCAGAGATATAAAAGGTTTTGGAAGTCATTAAGCCCACCCGACCCCTCATGTAATGCCTTTTCATGTAATGCCACCAGAGCTTACAAATGCAAATAATTTAGTTAGCATGAAAATAATCTATCTGGCTGGGGTCATAGCTCAGTGGTAGAGTGCTTGCCTAGCAAGTGCAAGGCCCTGGGTTTGATCCTCAGCACAACATAAAAATAAATAAATAAAATAAAGGTATTGTGCCCAACTACAACTAAAAAAAAAACAAAACAAATATTTTTTTTAAAAGAAAATAATCTTCATCTTTTTTTCTTAATTCTTTAGAGATGATATAGAGCTCATTTTGACTTTTAGGGTCACCTTGAAGAAGAAAAGCAGTGTGGCTTCAGAGAGACCAGGGTTTAAATGTTAGTGAATTCTACCTACTAGCCATGTGATTTGATACTGCAGTCTTTATAAGCCTTTGTTTTCTCATCTGGAAGATAGGGGCATTAGTTATAGCAGTCTCTTCAGATTTTGTGAAAAATAAAGCAAGATGACACATAGAAAGTGTTCACCAGGGTGTTTGATACATAATAAATATTGGCACCTCTTGTTTTAGAAAAGATGTCAGACAGCTGGGTTTGAATCTTGTAATTCTTTTATTTTTGACCTTGGTCGAGTGATTCTTTGAGCTTTATTAATGTGGCTATTCTTGGGATTTTAGTTAGAATCCAACATACTGTATTAAAAATAGTTTGTTTTTTAGGTCTGTTTTAGTAGGTTCACATCAAAAACATAACTTAAAAGTCTCTCAGCACAAGGTTTGACACTTAATTAATGCTAAATTAATCCCTGTTGTTGCTATTGTTATAAAATAAAAGATAAAACCTCAGCATATATTATATATGAATGTCTTAAAACTTGAGAACTGTGTAGTGAGGCGCCCCATCATTTATGCTGGAGATGATAAAATAAGTTTGAGTTTTAAACTGAGTGTTCTATAGTCTGTAGGAATTAGAGCCATTAAAGGCCTTTTGGATTTGAAATAGTCTCCGAAGAAAAAGAATTTTTAAATCATTTTACTGATCTGATTCATTTTCGTATAGAGAAAGCACATCAGCAAGAAGGGCATGCCTGTAATAGTAACTATAGAGTCTCCACCAAAGCTGGTTCTGACAAGTTCTCTTAAGGTCTCCAAGCCTTAATGGCTAAGCATATAGCGTCTGGGAAAATTTTATCCTTTTATGTAATACATTTACCATTACTTAGAATACCTGATGGCATTAAGGGCTTTAACAATAAGTATCGTTATATAATATAATACATAAGTTTTTATAACTTTACTTACTGTATAGAAGATTCTTCCATTTGCAGAAGAACAGGAAAACTTCTTGATCATTTCCCTCCCACCTTAGTTGGTTTTCCATTTCCAGTGACCTCACTGACCCCTAGATTTGGTCATTCATTGTATGGAAGTAGTAGTATTAGAATGTAGGGGTTTAGGGAGGGTGTTTTCTTCCCAGGATGAGTTAGGAGTTAGTATCATTCAACATATGATATTCTTCACTTTTAAGTTCAGCCTATTTTAAGAAGTGCTAGTAGGAATGTATGTGATTGGAGGGCATAGGTTGGGAGCTGTTTTGGTGATCTTGCCAGTAACAGTTTTTCCGATGACTAATGTGTAGTAAAATGACCAGCTGTCTTGGGAGATTAGGGTAGATAAGGAGATGCCGCTTCTCCAAGTTTGTGTGTCTCAGGAGGGCTTTGGTGGTATGGATAGAGGCTCAAAAGAAAATCAAATGTGTAAAAGAAAGAGTTTTTTAAACAAAATCTTCAGAAGTGATTTGAGGTGAAATTCCATGAGGAGAGGACTATGTTTGCACATGTTATCTGCTGAGTGCTTTTGCACATGATAGGAAGGAGTGAAGTTGGCACTTTTTTGCTCTGTCTTTTGTGTAGGAGTGCTTGCTCTTTTCTCTGCAGCTGACTTTCTTGCTTAGCAATTCCACCCACAGTTCTTTCTTCCATACATACTCTGACCCCCAGGGACTTTGTGCTTCCAGCTGTGGTGGATAGCTCTGTTCCTTATTTGAGTTTCAGATGGCCTATTGGATGCCCTTGTGATGTTCCTTAGGTCCCTCAGCCTTCCTGAAAGGGAACTCTTCATCCTCCCTGCACACTGAGTTTGATGTGCTCAGGAGACATTTTCTTGAATATCTGCCTTTGTATTAATGCTATTGTGACCTACCTGTTCGCTCTTAAGTCAAAAACCTAGAAGTTGTCCTCTGTTCTTTCTTCTCTCTCACTCCCATGTTGTTGTGTGGATCAGTAACATCTTCTAATATGTTTAAAAATGTTCCCCTCCTTTTCAGTATTTCCTTCATTTAGCTCTGGCTTGTTGCTTTGGATTCCAGTCTGGTCCTCTGGTCTTTGTTCCCTCTGAGCCATTTCCACAGTTTCCATAGTGGCCCATATGAAATGTAAAGTATGATAGTCTTTTACTTGACTGTACTTGAAAGTACTTGAGTGATTTCTTCTGCCACATAGCCACAAGCCTTGGCCTTAATATGATTTGTGGGCAACATAATGAAGTTAATCTTTTTTCAAGAATTACCTGACTTTTCTCTGTGCACTTTATTCTCAAATGACGAAGTGACTTCTTCCATCAGGTTCCTTTTTTCTGTCTTGCTAGAAGCTAAATTGTCATGCTGCCTCAACTTTATTTTTCTGGATGGCCCAGGAATTTCCTCCTTATTTTTGAAAACATAACCTTATTGGTTCTTTTGTATTTTTTTTTCTTTTGCTTGCTTTTTATAATTGCAGCTGTAAGTTACATTTTTACCATATTATATTATATTTGTTCATGTGCCTTTCTTTCTCTTTTGGATCCTTACCTTTTAGGGCAGGAACTGTGGCCTGCCTTAAATTATAATTATAAGCCTGGCATAGTTGTTTACAAACAATAGTTATGTATTGTTTGCGAACAACTACGTTAAATCATGTAAAAATTTGTAATTCTGAAATATTTTATACAATTGGAGGAATAAAGTAGAACTTAAAAAATAGTAGTGGCCTTAGCATGTTGCTTTGATTAGTTGAGGATTCAGTATCACCAGGAGGTTGAAAATGAATCTCTTATTCAAGTTAATTATGAATTTCACACAATCACTATCTAAAAAGAAAAAGAACACCTAAGAAGTAAAACTTGATTTCTGAGATTTCCAGTAGGTGGCGATATAAGGCTATTTTTCTTACCATCTGTTTTGCTGGTACAATTAAAATTTGTTTCTTTTTGATTGCTATGGTTTATATAAGCGGTTCCATAGTCTTATGCATAGATTGAGTAGTCAGAAAAACCCACTTAACACCTCTCTAGGGCCTCTGGGTCTATTATTTTCCCCAGCTAGCCAGCCAAGCCACTGCATTAACTTCTTTTCCTCCTTTTGTCATTCTTTTCATTCTTTCAAAAATATCTTTACAGAAAGCCGTTATGTCTGGGTGCTAGGCTGGTGTCTGTTGGTACATTGGTAGAATAAGACAAATGGATTTATTTCATACTGAGTCTTCCTTTATTTTCGCATATACACTAAATATTAGAACAAGTAATGAGAGGTGTGTACTCTGGCTAACAGCTGCAGTCTAGTGCAAGAAGTCCTAATTTACCAGTATCTGGTGTCTTAGGCAGGATATCATGACTCTCTGCCTTAGTTTCCTCTGTTGTACAATGGGAATAATAATCAGACCTATCTGGGGATGCTCTGATGGTTATATGAGTCCATATTACAAAACATAAGAATGGTGCCTGGCCCGATAAATTCTAGCCATTATTATTTTTATTCTATACTTGCTGTTTTTGCTCAAGGGCCAGATAGGCAGCATGAATTGTATGCTCTTCAATGAGCTATGAATCCTTAACTAATAAGTCATCAGTCGGCCATACTTAATCTCATGAAGAACTGAAGATTCTGAAAGATTTTTTAAAAACCTGAGGGGATCAAGTTTATGATTGTGGTTTTATTAATTCTTTAGAGGTGATATGTTTGGTTTTAATGGGTTCTTGTCAATTTCTGCTACTGTTGGTGCTGCTCATACTATTAATTAAACACCGACATCATGCAGGTTTCCTACAGATGCCTGGCCAGCTGGGTTCTTGACATTAAAATCCAGTAGTTGTGGACAAACTTCATGTGCGTGTTAGTAGCAAAAATGAGAGTGAAACCTTCTTATTTGTTTGATGGCCTCTGGGTCAGGTAGCAGACACATTCTGTGCCATATTATCCTGCCGGGAAGTATTGGGGAACTGAATCTCTCTTCTCATTGCAGATTCCACTGTGTAAAGTAATTAGATTCAACATAGACTATACGATTCATTTCATTGAAGAGATGATGCCTGAGGTAAGTGAAAAGCTTGTTTAACAGTTTGTTGTAGTTCTTTTGTTTATTCCACACTTGAAAAAAAAAAAATTGGCCTTGGTCAGCTCTGGCTTTTTGCCAGAGGAGGTCCTTAAAATACCATGATCACTGTCAAAATGGTCACCGAAATGTAGCTCTGATATCAAGGTTAAAATTTGGGTCATTTTTAAACTCATTGACCTTTTTTTGAACCTGCTTCTGCTTGTGTTGCATCTGCTGGTAGTGACTTTGCATCTGTTTCTAGTTTATTTTGTGTAGGGGACAGATTTTGGTTACTGGCCATTATCAGAGAGGAAATTGGAATAGTGAAACTGAATCTGATAGCTGTTAGAATAATCTTATTCATTATCTCCAATGACAAGATCAATGCTTAGCTCATTTTTCTTTCCATATATTTACATATCTTTCCTAATTGTTTTTCATTGCGGATGCTCAGCAGCAGATTTATCTAAATATATGCAAGAAATTTAAAATTCCAAAGCAAGATTAATGCGAATCACAGAATGATTCATTGCCTGATCTTGAATTTAGTGGTGTCAACAAATCACACTAAGAAATAACAACTAGACAGCTAACAAGCCTGTGCACTTAACGTTGTTTTGGAGCTAGGGTCGATTTCCAGAGCCCCTGGCTCTTCTTAAAACTTGTTTAACAGTGGAGCTCTGTCATGGGCAGGGACCTCCAACGGGAAATTAATGGGCATGACATGCATGTTTAGTTAGCACCTATTTTATTCTGGGAAAGTCCTGTTCATTCTGCCTGCTACTTGAAAAGAATTAAAGAGAAGGGCATGTCCCTTCATTCTCCAGTGTAAAAAGCCTTTTTGCTTCCTTTTAGATCTTAAGGTCATAAGCCTTCATTTGCTGTTGTAAAAGTTTATGACTTTTAGTATGATCTCATGCGGGGTGATTTATGAATCCTGAGCAAGTAAAGTAGTAGAAAGAATTAGTAAACAAGTCTTACTTGCAAATATATCATCTGTTTAGCTTGTTTACAGGAGAAATTTTGGTACAAAGTTTTGTGATTTTTTTTTTTTTTCAGTAGTATTTGAGGTTGAACTCAGGCCTTGCATATGCTAGGCAAGTGGTTTACCACCGAGCTACATCCCCAGTCATTTTTAATTTTACTTTGAGACAGAGTTCTCACTAAGTTGCCTAGGCAAGCCTTGAACTTGAGATCTTCCTGCCTCAGCCTTCTGAGTGTCACTGGGATAACAAAGTTTTGTTGTTTTTCTTAGCTTTTAATTTGTTTTTGCTAAGAGTTTGAAGTTTTTTGGAACAGGACTACTGCTTTTGGGTAGCATGGTAACAGTGATTCTGATTGTGTTGGATGGAGTGGAGAGGCTCCGTGATGAACAAGTCAATCAGTGCCTGAAGATATGTGTGTAATTTGAGTTAATAAAACATCCCCAGGAGGTTCTGATATGTTTTATAATTGGATTTGAAAACTGTGATATGAGATTTGACTTTAAATTTTGTATCATTTTATTTCTGTACTGTAAGGCTGGGTTGACATTTTTGTAGAAATCCTAATGTCATTATTGTCTCCTTCACTTCTATCTGAAACCATGAGCTATTGTAAGACAGAGGCCAAGTATTTTAGGAAATTGTTTTTAAGTATAGTTTCAACAGACACTTTTCTAAGATCCTTGGCTAGAAAATGTTGAATCTTTAGTTATTATATATTTACAAATCTATCATGATTTGACTTTGGTTTATTTTTCAGAATTTTTGTGTGAAAGGGCTGGAACTCTTTTCACTTTTTCTATTCAGAGATATTTTGGAATTATATGACTGGAATCTCAAAGGTAATTGCAGAATTTAAAGAAAAAAGTAATGCTTATAGAAGAACATTATATGTGAAAAATGCTTGTAAATTGGGGGGGCAGATGGTTGAAATTCTTATTTTTGAAATACCCATAGAAAAGTGTATTATTCATAGGAACACTTGCTATCACTTGATATGACTAAGTTTTTCTAGACTTTACTTCTTAGTAATTTGATGTGGCATGTTATTAGCCAAGAAGTTGGTACCAATTATTATGAGTAACTACCTTGATTTATGTGCATTAGGGAAAATCTCATGAGTTAATATTTTAAATCTACTGAACTGTGCTCTTATCAACTTCTATGATGACATGTAACAGAGAACTTCAGTTATTAACACACACACAGAAAGCAGAGTAATCTAATCGATTAAAAAACTTGATGATAGTAGTTTACTCTTTTGAAAATGTCTGTATTATACTAAATATTTACTTATTTAAAGCAGTGTATTCATTAATAGTTTTTCAAACCAGTTTTCAAATGAATGAATTGAATTTGAAAGGCTTTTTAAACCACATGTATTGATGAATGGCTTCTCAAACCAATAGCATTTCAATTTTTTAGTGTATTAATTAAAATGAGAAGAAAATGACATGCAAATTTATTATATTATGCTCTAGTTGAGTTATAAGAAAAACTTGAATTTTTGAATTTCAAAATTAACTTTACTCTACATATTTGCTCTCCAGAGCTCTCATTTGTCCCCTTGACTTTCCATATCCTGCTCCTTGTGATTCTTACTGGTTGCTGTGGCAGTTCCAGATGATTGATTAAGTTATTGAAGAGTTGGGGGAGTAGGAGTGTTATGTCCCCACTTCTGGTGGTGTTTTTTGGTTGCCATAAACCAAAAAAATTCTTAGGAATTAGGGTGTAGTGTTTGCTTTCTAAATTGTTTGATTTCTTTTCTCTTTCCTTGCCACTTGTTTGCTTTAGGTCCTTTGTTTGAAGACAGTCCTCCCTGCTGCCCAAGATTTCATTTCATGCCACGTTTTGTAAGATTTCTTCCAGGTAAAATCATTTGACTTGTCAGTGACTTGGTGAAATAGTGCATATGAAATTAAGCCTACCATTCTCCTTTTAATCTTTAGGGGAACTTTCCCACCTTGGACACTATTCATGTATCTACTTTTCAGGTTGTACATGAATTGTAAAATTTTACATGCTGATTTACACTCATGCATAATTTATTGCAGCCCCGAATTAGATGAGCAATGGAAGAACTGATTTGTAAATTTTGAAAATCTACTTGATAAAATATCATGCAAGTGTTAAAATTAACAGAAAATGCGTGTGGCTTCAAAAATTCGTGTAGCTAATTGGAAAAAAAATTGGTATACAATTTTATATACAATATGACGTTAACTTCTAAAATGACTGCAATACTAGTTTTGCTAAGGTGGTAGAATTATAGGTGTTTTTTTTTCCCCTATTTTTAACACAATTTTAAGTATTTTATGTTTAAAAAAAGTGGTAATTCTCCCACTAAACTAAAATATATAAGTAAATATATGAGTTAAAATAATTTTTAAAGAAATCCAGCTGTAAGATATTGGCAGTATATTTAGTATTTTAAAAATGCTTTGATTTTTAATGAAATCTTTTAGATACTTTCTTGTTCACAAAACCTTTTCCTTTGAGGTTCCTGCCACTCTGTTCCCACTCTTTTCTCTATGATTTCCTAGTCAATGACCTGCTTTGTCAAATGAGTGAAAACTGCTTACAGTTTTCTGCTCATAGCAAAATCCTTTTACTAATCCAGTAAACTCAGGGGTGATTAATCACTGAGCCACATCCCCAGCCCACTCCCCCCGACTTTTTAAAAAAATTGTTATTTTTGAGACAGGGTTTTGCTAAGTTGCTTAGGGTCTCTCTTAAGTTGCTGATACTGCCTTTGAACTTGCGATCCTCCTGCCTCAGCCTCCTGAACTGCTGGGATTATAGGCATGTGCCACCACGCCCAGCCACTGTATTGTTTTTTGACTCTTTTTATGGTGATGATTGTCACAACTCACCCACCTCTTCCCCAGGTGAAAACTTGGTCTGGGCCATGTCCATGTGAATGTATCCCTGGAATCTGATGCCAGTGTCTCACTTGCTGTGATGTTGTGTACTTCTGGCCTGTCATGCCTTTGTTCCTTAACTTCTGCTTGACTCTTCCCTTCCTTGTGCACAGCCCCCGTTCTGTGCTTTCTTGACCAAGTCCTGTGCTCCTTGATCTGTCCTCTTTCACTCAGCCATTGTTCTACCACCATGTCCACGTAAGTATCATCAAGCCAGCCACTTGCCTTTTCTTCTGCATGTGGACCACTCAGTGATACTAGAGAAAAAAAAAATACAGTGACTGCTGTAGATCTGTGTTCTGCAGTCTTGACTGGGGAGTTTTTCTTCATCTGCCCAATTCTCCACAATAGCAGTTTTGGACTTCAGTCTTCAGTCATGCTTTCCTCCTCATGCCTCTGGTCCTCCTGGTAGCAGGAGTTCTGGCACTCCTCATGCTTCAGAAATCTCCTTGGAGCCTGTCATACAGTCTTCACGAGTGCAGACTTCGTGATTCATTTACAGGCCAGCTTTGCTTCAGTGCCAGAACCCCTCCATCTGTCCCCATTGCAGCTTCTGATACCTGTCCCCATTGCAGCTTCTGATTCCAAAGCCAGCCTCCCAAAGAACAATCCAGATGGCCTGTGGCAGTGCTGACTGGACTCTTGACTTTGTTTTTCTTCTAGGCTCTTTTTTCCTCTTACCTTTGGTTTCCCTTGGTTGGTTTTGTATTTTGTCTGCTCAGTCTAGTTTAGACTTCCTTCAAGAGTTAGAGGAGAGGGCGCTCTTTGCTCAGTTCAGTCACGCACAGTGACTTCTTTTTATTTTAATATTTTTGGTAATGTTTGTTTTGCTTAGAAAATGCACTCAGAAGCTTTTCTCCTTTTTATATCTGGTTTCATTTCATCAAGATGTCCTTTTTTCTTTTCAAGTGAATATGTCTTTGATTTCATAATGGAGTTTTAGCAATAAACTTATTAGAAAGGGTGTTAGAGGAGTTTGTTGAAAAGCCTTTCCTTTTTGTATCTCTATGCCTCTAAGGCATTTTATGACCAAACAAATCTCTAAGAAAAAGTGGGCAGTTTTAAAATGATCTTACAGAAAAATCTTGTGTCAGGTATTTACTTTATGGGATTTCAACTCACAAAATGTTTCTCATAACTATGTAGGGATAATATTTAGGCTGTCATAAGGAAAAAGTCTATTGATTTATTTTTAAACAGGATTTACTGTTTTATTAGATTTCCCTTTGAAAATAAATGTTTTAAAAAACCCTGAAGGATAGGGAAAAATACCTAATGTATAAAATGCATTTGATATTGGATGGCAAATTATGGTAGATTTGTTTTTCATGATATCATTTCATTAGGGCTGGGGATATAATTGTGGTAGAGCTCTTGCCTACTGCATGTGAGGCCCTGGGTTCAACCCAACACTGCAAAAAAATGAAATGACTTTGTTAAGCATCCTGTGTGGCGCATCTCTCTGTGTGTATGATTCTGGGGATACTGTACCACTTAGCTACATCCCCAGCCCATCTTAATTTTATTTTGAGACAGTGTCTTGCTAAGTTGCTGAGGGTTTTGCCAACTTTTTCTGAGGCTGCTCTTGAACTTAGAATCTTCCTGCATTGGCCTCCTAAGTTGCCAGGATTAAAGGCATGTGCCTGTAAACATGCCCAACAATCAAAACATTTTTTAAAAGAGTGCATTAAAGTTAGGGATGTAGCTCAGTAGTAGGCCACTTCCTTAGTGTGTGCAAGGCCCTAGAGTCTATTCATAGTACTGGAAAAATACAAAACAATCTCCCCCCACACACACACACAAATCACATAAAATTTTTTTTCTATGTGTAAAATTTTCACATGGTTGTCATCATACTAGTATATGATTTGCATTTTATTTTTTAATAATTCATTGAGCAGATGGATGTTTTTAAAGATTATGCTAGTGCCAAGTTTCTTGTCAAATGAATCACATTAGTTTATGCTGCCATGAAAAATGTGTTATTACTCTTTTTAACATTTTAGGCCCATTCGTTCTTCTTTCCTCATTCCTTTCTTCTCCTAAAAATTTCAGCAGTGAGCTCTGTGAAGCAGAAGAGTGAACCTTGTCTATTTCTTGTTTTACCAATGCTGACATAATTCTTGGCAGGTAGCAGGGACTGTATATACTTGTATACTATCATTCATAATAGTGCTTTATTTAAATATTAGTGTTTTGGTTACTGATGAATGTGCTTTTCAGATATTCTTTGGTATCATCTCTCTCTCTCTCTCTCTCTCTCTCTCTCTCTCTCAAAGAGAACCTTTGATAGAACTAAAACAAAAATACTGAAAAATTCACACAAATATAGGCCTTAGTGATTTTTCAAAGTGAATATGACCATGTATTTTGTACCCAGATCAAGAACCAGCATCCAGGAACCCTCTCTGAATCCAGTTGCTGCCCAGACTCAGTGGAAAACACTATTCTGTCTTGAAACACTGTTTAGTTTAACCAGTTTTTTTTTTTTTTAATTATAAAAAACTAGAATTATATATTCTCTTTTTTTTTTTTTTTTT
>NW_025999961.1:7035929-7043709 GCF_001458135.2 Marmota marmota marmota
TAAAAAAAAAAAAAAAAAAAAAAAGATTCCCTGAGCACTTTACCTCTGCCAGGGAATTCTTGGGTCATTAGTGAGAATATTTTTGGTTCTTACACAGAGATAGTATGATAGATGTTGAGGGTATGGTCAGAGTCTAGAACTTATTTAATTCCCTCCCTCCCTATAATTTGGATATACTATGGATTTTTTTTTGTTTGTTTTTTTTGAGACAAGGTCTTACTATATTGCCCAGACTGGTCTTGAACTCTTCTGGGCTCAAATGATCTTTCTTCCTTAGCCTCCTGAGTAGCTGCAAGTATAGGTGTGTGCCACAGCTCCTGGCTACTATATTTTAAATCACTGTTTATTCTGTTGATACAATAGCCTGGTCTTTAAAGTCATAGAAATATGAATAATTCAATAGTATTCTTCAATTGTACACTTTCTCTTATAAAAATGTAGCCTGCCACTTTGATGTACACAATAATTAAAGCAACTATTAGACCTAAGTAACATGTTTCTACTCTACTGCTAATGGATATTGAAGTAATTTGATATTAGTTTCCCTGTGAACAAGTTTTTTTTTTTTTATCTCTTAATTTTTAGATCAGGTACCAAGTGAAATTTTGATTATTGAATGACATTTAAATTTTTTAAATAAAACTTAAGTTTGAGTTGTTTTTTAACAATATGGACGAATCTGCACAAATCTGTCCTCTTTGTCACATAGTTGTATTTGTCAGATGCTGGGTTGGGTCAGGGATGTAGTTGTAGGTAAGGGACCAACTTTCCCAGTTGTGGGGTGATTTTCCTGGTTTTAGTATTAGAACCAACCCCTACATCCCACACAAACTGGACACTGACTGATTGTAGGAACTGTTGTGGGACAGAATACAGCTCAATTGCCTCTGTGTGCATCAATTCTGAAGCCAAAATGTCTGAAGTAACTGAGCCAAAGACTCCACAATCTTGTACATGAAATGAATTACTAGTTAGGGACTTCCCTGAGAGTTGATTATAAACAAGGAGTTTGCTAAGACACATTCTCCATGATTTTTATCATCTTTTCACAAATTTAAACTTTTAGGATGAAAGATTTTCCACAAATGGTCTAGAAGTAGCCATCCATTCATTTATTTCCTTATTAGACATGAAGGGAAAAAACATATTAGACTGTTTGTTAAAATACAAAAAATGGAGCTGGGGTTGTGGCTCAGTGGTAGAGTGCTTGCCTAGCATGTGTGAGGCACTAGGTTCAAATCTCAGCACCACATAAAAATAAATAAAATAAAGGTCCATTGACAACTAAAAAATATTTTAAAAAATACAAAAATGTTGTACAGCTCTTCTAATTTAAAGGTGTAAAATTAAAGAAATTTACAAGGTATACTGAGGACTAGTGCGGGAATATTTTAAATAGAGACATCTGTTTGTGCTTCCTATGTAAAAATAAGCTATTTATTTGAAATGTGAAATTAAAGCACATCTCTTCACTGTGATGTGGAATCCTTCCCTGGTGCCTTGGAGAGGATAAGGAAAAGTTATATCTGACTAGGTATCCTTTTAAAAGTTTAATTTTTAAAGGTTTCTGTGTGGACTGCAAAAAAAGGATAAAATCATTGTTCATTATGCCAAATGGCATAGACTCATTTGCAGTGATGACATTATAGTTTTTATATAGTATAGCTGCTATGATTAAAAGATTTTAAATGACATTTTTCCCTTTGGGGACAAGGCTTTCCTAGAAAAAAATCCGATTAATTCCTTCCCTATTTAGGTTAAAGTTAATACTTGAAGTCTTCTTATGGGAATAAATGGCTTTGATTTTTTTTCTCTAGAAACCAAGTTCTGTCCGCATCGATCAACTAGATCGTGAGCAGTTCAACCCTGATGTGATTACTTTTCCGATTATCGTGCACTTTGGGATACGCCCTGCACAGTTGAGTTATGCAGGAGACCCACAGTAAGATATTTCTCGGTGTTTGTCTTAGCCACTTTCACCTTCTACTAACAGCTGAATTAGCAGAGGAATACCCTTTAGTGGACATTTTCCTTTTTAAAAATTAAGAATTGAAATGAGCCATGTTCCAAATTTAGGTTACCAAATGGTAGCTCCTGAAGAATGATTTTTTTCTCTACTATTTGACTATAAGAAATTATTATGAAAATAGATTATCCTTGGCAGTGTTGGTCAACTTGAGTCCTGTATGGTTTTAGATTTTAAGGAGCTTTTCCTTTATTTGTCATTATAATAATTATTGTTATCATTTTTTATTTTTTCAGTGCCCTCTAGAGGAAAGTAGCACCATATTGGTTCCTAGCACTGCTGAATTTGTGCATAATTCTATTTTGGGGGGCATCTTATTAAGATCTCAAGACTCCTTGCAGAGTCAAGGGTTGTGTTGGAAGTAGGAGCCACATGTCCTACTTAAGAGTTGTTACTTTGCACATTTGGGTTTTTCCAACTGGCATGTTAGTCTTTTTCTGGTAGAAGATGAGGATGTGTGGGAGTGGAGATAGTACCATTGTATTCTTCAGGAGTGCTTGGATTTCCTACCTTGTTAAACAGTTTCCTGACTTAATTTTTTTAAAATAAAGGATTCATGATGGGAGAAAAGGGATGGGAGATTTTCAATTCATAAATACAGTTCTGGCTGACATATATTAGAAGAGGCTAAAGGGTTTTGTTCTTTTTTTTCCCCCTTTGGATAAAAGTATGAAGCAGTGAACCAGGCACTGTGTAAGTACTTCTTTCTTTCCTCCATTCTCTAAAAAAAATGTTATCAAAAAAGGAGAGCCCAGCTCAGGCCAAGAAAGGAGCAGTTTCATTATGACAGAAAATCTTTTGCAAATCCCTTCTTCTCAGAAAAATGTTAGTAGAATGTGATTAGGCTCTCGTCAACTCAGATGACAGGACTGTGAATTGATGGACTGCATATTCTCTTCATTCCCAGATGTTAAACAGTATTCTTTAGACTGATCCAGGTTGTCACATATGTGGCTACAACAAATATATTTATTATGATTATGGTAAATAGAAATTGGTGTATACCATTTATCTTTTCCCTCTCCAGTGGAAAAATGGGTACAGTTATGTGTCTCAGGTATCAGCACAAACAGGGTGCTCTATTCCAATACTCTTTAGCTGATTAGCCCTATTAAAGAAGGGGTTTTCTTCCAACAAAAGAAATATTTCATATTTAAGTATAATCATTCACTTGTAAAAAGGTAATAACAACGAGAAAGAGGACATGTTTCCATTGACTAAAGTGTTTCTGTGTGTCTTCTTTGGAATTGTTTCCAGAGATTCATCTTTATAGTCACATTCATTTTCAACTCAAATAAGCAATAATCAACTTAATCACCAGGTTCCAGATGACTTGCCATCCTGCCCTCCAATCCCAAAACCTTAGAATGAAGGTTTGCTGCCATTAAGGATATTCAAAGGAATGTGATTTATGACTGAGCAGGCCTATTAAAATAATTGGTTATCTCACTGTAGATTGACTTCTCTGTCTGAGATGTCTGTCTTGTCCTTTTCCTTAGGTACCAGAAACTGTGGAAAAGTTATGTGAAACTTCGCCACCTCCTAGCAAACAGTCCCAAAGTCAAACAAACTGACAAACAGAAGTTGGCACAGAGGGAGGTCGGTATTGAAACTGATTCCTTGGTGATTAATGATGATGTACCTCACATTTATTTCAAGATTGTTGTATTACATTGTACTTGTAAAATAAGTTAAAAATATAAAAAGTGCTTTTTTAAACAACCAAACTTTATTTCTCTCCTCCGTTAGTATATTGATCATTTAAAAAAATCTCCTGGTACCCAAGAGAGGAGGATTTGTTTCTTAATGTGTTAATACCTTTGGGAATAATTTTTTTTTTTTTTTTTTTTTCATTTTTGGTAGTGCTGAGGATCAACCCAGGGCCTTGCACAAGTAAGGCAAATGCAGCAAACGCTGTACCATTGAGCTACACTGCCATTCCATCAAATATATCCTTCATAGAAATTGAAAAAAGCTTAAAAGTTTGCTAAATCGGCCTTTTATTTTTGAATATAAAGTGCACATTATGCAGCATTGAGTCTTACTGAGATTTCTTGGTCTTAGGGTCATAAAAAGTCTTTCATAATTCTGGTGGTTTATCAGAGTGAACATGTTTTGTAAGGTTTGATATCCCACATTCCATATTTCTTCACTAATGAGTAGTAGTATTCTTGTTTTCCAGGATTGATGTTTTAGTTTAAATTTGAAAATAAATGGATTTAGTATCAATACAGAATTTTGTCTCAGTGAGGTTTTTTCTGCTGTAATAGTAGAATAGCAAGGCTTGGAGGCTGGGGAAAGTGAATTCCGGCTTTGTCACTTACTGTGACTTGAGCCAGTCAGCTTTTTTGTAAAGGAGGGTTGAAGACTGAGAAGCTGACTGAAATATGCCTGTTTTAATGCACCCAAGGAAAAAGATGGGTGTGTGGGCTTCTGAAATGCTCCATTTAACATCTGTCCTATGGTGTTTGGTCTGTAGTAGGAACTTAATCAGTGGTGGAGGTTGTGGTGATTCCTCTTTATTATGAATTACTATGAGATTTTTTTTAATTGAACTGCACGTATACAAATATAAAATTATTTCTTATAATTAATTGTCTGAAGGGTATTGAAGGTGAAGAGTCAGTTCTTGATTGAGTCTCCCAGGTGAAATTTTGGATCATTTATCTTTTTTTTTTTAATGTCCCCTTATAGCAGGAACGTAAAGAGGTTTGCAAATTAGAAGGCAATTTTTAGAATTTGTGGGTTGCAGATTAAGTGATTGTCTTTCTTAGATGGAAATGCTTAACATAAGGCTTGATATGAATATAATTTTTACGTGCTGAATTCAAATCCCAAACACCACATTTTGTTTCTCTTATCAGTGAAAGGACATATTTTGTTCGAATGTGCCAGATTAGTAGATTTGGTTTAGAAATTTCCTTATATAGTTACCATTAAGGATCACCTTGGCTTCACACATCCCAGCCATCATTTCAAATAAAATATAATTCTGCACAAAGAGGTTTGAGTACCTGAATGTAGGGATGATACTGAATTGTAAAGATAGTATCGAATATGTGAATCCAACTTATTTTCTAATGCTTGCTGTTTGGCTTAATATTGCTTTACAACTATCAAGTTACTCATCATAATGAGTTCTTTTCTAGGAAGCACTCCAAAAAATACGACAGAAGAATACAATGAGGCGAGAAGTAACTGTGGAACTAAGTAGCCAAGGATTCTGGAAAACTGGCATTCGTTCTGATGTCTGTCAGGTGATGACACTTCTGAGAACACAATTATGCCCATCTCTCTCTTCCTTTAGAAGGCATTGGCACTGAAATTTTGTCTAATTGAAAAGTTTCTATGGAACACACTACCCTCAGGCTAAATGGAACAGGAAGCATAGATTGTTTTCTGTTGTTTGGGTTTTATTTTTGTTGTCTGTTCTGGTGTTGTTGTTGTTGTTGTTATTGTTTTTGTGTGTGTGTGTGTGTACGTCTGTGCGTGTGGGTGAGGGGGGAGGAGTGTATGTAGTAATTCAGACTCTTTACTTTAGATAAAGCTATGTCTGCCTTCAAATGCACCTGCCTAATTGCAGCACACATGTAGATGCTGGTACAAAAGAGATAATCCAGCAGCCGTACAGGATCTTTGGAGTGTACAAACTTTCTGGAACAATGACCTAAATTTATATTGCAGAGAACTGAGGGCATTAATGAACAGAATCAGTATGCATTTCATATTTGAACCAAATGACAGTATTTTTTTTCTCTTTGGTGAACTCAATAGAGAAATATTTCAGCCATGGGTAACTGACTCGTTAATGAGTATTTTTGTCTTTCCCATGGGTGGGATTTATACCAGATTAGATATCACCCAAAACCAGCATATTCTTAAAATCTTCAAGATAACTGTTCATTGCACTTCATGAGAATTACAGTAAAGGAAATGAGTGTGCAGACTGGGTTAGATAATGCAATTTGCTTTGTTCAGCCTTTTGGAAAAATACGTCCAGGCTTCCACTTGTCTGTTTTGATGGTACCATTCATTGTAATAAGTTCAGGCAACTTCTTAGATATTTATTTCATCATAAAGAATTTTTTGAAGAAAATCAATGTTGGCATTTAATTATTATATTGAACAGTACAGTTTAATCCAATAATTAAAAGTATTGCTACACAATTCATTTACTGAGTGATATCCAAAGCTAACTATTTTTGTATTAAGATGAACTACTATTGATGCAATGCTAAATAGTTTGAGAATAATTATCTACAGTGGTAACCAATTACATTCAACATTTTCTCAGTTATTTTTTCAATAGACCAATATTTTTTACTATCAGTCCTTTGAGAGGTGAATATTTTCTGTCTTTGATTCTTTCCCAGCACCATTGGAAGTCATATCTCTTCATTTTTTCTATTTGTTAGTGTTTCTACAAATCCAGCGTTTGGTAATCTCAGTGATAAGTAAATCAGAGTTCATTATTTAAGAAGTCATAACATTTTAGGAGCTATGGGCATGGCTCAGTGGTGGAAGCATTTACCTAGCACATTTTGAGGCCTAGCACATTTGATCCACAGCACCAAACACACGAGAAAGTTTCATCAAACTGTGGTGTATTAAGAATTGCAAGAAAACTTAGAGCCTCCTAGTTTATTGGTTTTTATAGTTGTGTTTTTGATTAACTCTGAAGTATTTTTTCCAAACAAAACCCCGTGGAGCTGTAATTTGTAAAAGGAGGGAGGAAAAACTGTCTGATGAATGGTCGGGTGCTGGTGTGGAGAGAGTGTCTCGTTTTACTTGATTTCTCTGCTCCATGTAGCAGTCATTAAGCCGGTTTATTCCACTGAACTTTTTTTTTTTTTTTTTTAAGTATTAAACCCTTTTATTCTTTTTTTTGATAAAACAGGGATGCTAAATGATCTGTTCCAAGGTAGTTTTATATTCTTTAGCAATATCATAGATGTCTTGCTCTGGCTGCACAGCTAGTAGAGAGGCAGCTCAAAAATTAGGTTCTCTTTTTCCTCTCTGTGTTGTCTTCTATATTCTGCCTCAGGGTAGGTAGGCAAAAGGACTCATTTGCCTTGATTAATGGTCAGAGAAAATGGATCCTGGTTAATTCCCTGCAAAAGTGAATGCTTCGTGTTCTAATAATAACTTTCCCTCTATAGAACTCCCCCTGTTCCAAAGAGAATTGCCATCTATTTAGAAGTCATGCTTTCATTCCTTGTTTCTTTTAGTAGATGTCTTTTTAACATTTAAATACGATTACCCTCATGTTTAAATGACTTGATAAGAATCTAAATTGCTGGGCTGGGGATGTGGCTCAAGACGTAATGTGCTTGCCTGGCATGCGTGGGGCGCTGGGTTTGATCCTCAGGACCACATAAAAACAAAATAAAGTTGTTGTGTCCACTGAAAACTCTCTCACTCTCTCTCCCTCTCTCTCTCTTTTAAAAAAAAAAGAAAAAAGAAAGAATCTAAATTGCTGCCTCTGAGTTCATATGTATAGAAGGAATTACTTATGGTTTGTTTAAAAAAAAAGAAAGAAAGTTTGTATATAAAAAGGAATGAAAATGAGCTAGCCAGCTACCTAAAAAATCAGTATAATCTAAAGAGAAGAAAATGTAAGGGATGGAGGTATAGCTCAGTGGTATAGTACTTACCTAGGATGTAGGAGGTCTTGGGTTCCATCCCCAGTATCTGAGAGAGAGAGAGAGAGAGAGAGAGAGAGAGAGAGAGAGAGAGAGAGAGAGAGAGAGAGAG
>NW_025999961.1:7044920-7072188 GCF_001458135.2 Marmota marmota marmota
GAGAGAGAGAGAGAGAGAGAGAGAGAGAGAGAGAGAGAGAGAGAGAGAGAGAGAGAGAGAAATCTAAGAATGATTACATTGTGGGGGTTGGGAGTTGCCTCTCTGCTTTGAAATAGCTTTTTACACATCAACATCAAATCATCTTGGAGGCATTCTGTAGCTCTCAGCTTTAGGTGAACAGATGAGTTATTTGTTTATCTTGATATGAAATATAATGTCACTGTAATATTCTTGAAGTTGTGAAAGTGAATTATTACTTGCACTGAACTTAAAATGTTAACATATAGAGATGCCACCTTGAGAGAATTTGGAAGTGTTACTCATCAACTCATTCATTATAGTCAAGCAACCTAGTTCTAATATTAAATGCAAAAAGCTAAAGTAAGGTAGAAATGATGTAGGGGAGAATGATAAGGGCAAATTGATTAATAATAGTTGCCTCTAAATTAATGAGTTTAGCCATACATTTTGGTTCAATTTTTACATTGAAATTCTTTAGGTAAACAATAAGGGGCAACATAGTTCCCTCTAGTTTGTATGTGTGTGTAAATCAGATAAAACTGAATATATTTTGCAGGCTGCTTTTAGGCTTATTTCTAAGGGTCGTCTTAACCTTCTTTGTATAGTCCATTGTGTGGGTGACTACTCACAAGCTATACAAGTTTGACATTTTTATTGCTTACTTGGTTTTTATGTTTTGTTCATGATTTTGGTTGTAGAGGTTTAAAAAATATTTATAAAATTGGCAGCATTTTGAAAACAATGATTTTATTGTTTTCAAGTAATATTGGCTTGCACCTTGGAACTGTTATTTGATTTCTTATCTTAGAACAAATGTTTTCTTTGGGTATGTGTACTTCAAATAAATGGCATAGAATAATGCAGTTTAAAACCTTCAGAACAAAGGTATTTAGTATTTTGGATAATGAAGAATAAGAATCTGAGAGACTTGAAAAATAGCAGTTAAATTAATTTATACACTGAATACTTAGAATAACCCTGATGCCAGTTAATAGATGGGCTTATACTTAATTTTAAGAGAAGAAAGATTGAGTGCTTCTCAGAAATCCTTTGTTTGTTTGTTTGTTTGTTTGTTTGTTTTTCTCCTTCTATTTTTGGTAGTTCATCAATATAGAACTTACTCTTTATTGGTAATAATTGCTAGTAGTTATCTGGCCAAAACCTTGTGAGGCTGTCTGGCTGCTGTAGGAGATAAAACTGTTGTGATAAATCCAAGGTGGAGTGATGTAAGAGTACATTTTCTTCGGTCAGAGAAGTTGGCAAGAGTTATTAGGTGGCTAGGAAATTCCACCTGGTATCCCAGCCAATGTTAAGAGGAATGAGAACAGGGCAGGTGCTGTAACCTGTGGTTATATGGAAACCAAATGCAGACTTGTCACCAAGTTTGGAGAGAAACCATTGAAGGATTTTCTCTGTGTTGCTGTTTGCTAGTGAATTCTGGGCATTGTGGAAGGAAAAAAAAAAAATCAAAACCTGGATCGGTCTCATTCACCAGTATCTTCCCTTTTCTTCCTTCCTCCCAGCTCCTGATCTGCTTGCTCTACTGATATCCCTTTTATTATCATTATTATTATTATTTAATTAGTATATTATAATTACATGTATATATAGATCTATCTGTATCTATATATCTATATATACATGTATCTGAGACTGGAAAAAAATGGAGCATGATGACTCAGAAGAGGAAGAAAAGGAACAGGCCACTATAGAACCTGACTTTTAAGAACACATAATGGAGCTTGGTGTGGTGGTGCCCAACTACTCAGGAGTTGCACCTTGGAACTGTTATTTGATTTCTAGAACAAATGCAGAAGGATCATAAGCTGAAGGCCAGCCTAGGCAACAAAGACTCTTATCTCAAAATAAAAAGGGCTAAAGTTGTAGTTCCATAAAGAGCATTTATCTAACATGTATGAGATGATACATGTTGAGGACAACAAATTGAATCCCCAGTAGTGCAAAAGAAGAAAGAGTTTTGCACTTTAGGTTAAATGGAGTCTTCTATGGAAGGAGACACCTGGCCCTGTGCTGTCTTGAGGAGGAGGTTTGTGAAAAGCACTAGACAGCTTCATGAGGGGCAAAGAACTGTGCCTTATGGTCATCTCACCAGTGTGAGGCTGGTGTCCAACTGGGGACACTGACTCCTGGAGGAGAAACAGGAGGGAGGCTTGGGAGAAGAGGAGCCACACTGTGCTGGTGTGTTTAATTTGAGTGGAGAGAGAGCTACATTTTGAATCAGTTGATGAATGTGCTGTTTTCCTGGAGTGACCAGGTGAAATGGGTTGGAGGGCTGCCATGGTTGTCAGACCAACTCTTGCTCAGTGATTTATCAAAGAATGGCTGCACAGGGAGAAGAAACATCTCTAGGGATTAAGAGATTCTGGACAACAAATTGAAGGAAGAATTTTGTAAGTTAGATTATGTGGGGGGGGAGAAGGACATTTTCTTTTATTGGTGCATTTTAGTGATACATAATAGTGGAATTCATTATGCAATATTCAAGCATGAACATAAAATAATTGGATCCATCTAATTCCCAGTACCTTCCCTTTTCTTCCCTCCTCCCAACTCCTGATGTGCTTGCTCTACTCTACTGATATCGCTTTTATTATCATTGTTATTATTTTTATTATTTAATTAGCATATTATAATTACATGTATATAGAGATCTGTCTATATATCTATAAAAGCAGGATTCATTGTGGTTTGTTTGTACATGGACATAGCTAATTTGGTAGGGTGGTATATGCCTTAATCCCAGCTACTTGGGAGGCTGAGGCAAGAGCATCACAAATTTGAGGTCAGCTTGGGCAACTTAGTGAGGCTGTGACTCAAAATAAAAAAGGACAGGACTAGGAATATAGCTTATTGGTGGAGCACTTGCCTAGTGTGTGTGAGACCTTGGGTTTGATCCCTAGCACCACAAAGAAGGAAATATCCCTTTTATTATCATCTGAGAGGTGACTGGCTTTAAATAGTTAACAAATGGATTTTGATTTTTGCACTACATGAGCTGTTTTTTTTACTGGAGACTTAGTGCTACTTGTAAAGGAAGGAAAGAAGTCTTTGTTTAATGACTAAGGTCTGATAGAGAATTTTTTTTTTTTTTTGTGCTGGGGATTGAACCCAGGCTCTTGTGCATGTGAGGCAAGCACTCTACCAACTGAGCTATATCTCTAGACCTGAGAATTATTATTTTTTATTAATGAAAAGTTTTTAAACACGTACAAAATTAGAAGAGTATAATGAACTCTGTATATCAACTTCAAAAATTCTCAACAGCATTTCTATAATACAGATAACTAGCTACTGTGCACATTTTCCTGATTTTCTGTTAAGTGTATTTCAGTCTGAATTGAGGTTCAAACAATAATAATGCATTGTGATTAGTTAATTTTTTTTTTCTTCCAGTACTGGAAATTGAACCCAAGGGCTCTCTACCACTGACCTATACCATAGCCCTTTTTTATTTATTTTGAGGCAGGGTCTCGATAAGTTGCTGAGTTTGTGATCCTCCTGTCTCAGCCTCCTGAGTAGCTGGAATTACAGGTGTGCACCACCATACCAGGCTAGTTAATGTCTTTTTAATCTGTAGATTTTTATTCCATTTTTCACTTTTTTTCTCCCTGCCAATATTTCTTGAGGAAAATGGGTCATGTGTTGAGTAGATGTTCTGGGGTCTGATCTAGTGTTGCTGACTGCAACTGTATGGTGTCCTTCAACATTGCTTCCGTCCCTTATTTTTCCTTTAAATTGGTAGATCTACAACTGCAGTTTGAGACGGTACCACTGGCCACATGGCTATTTAAACTTAAAATAATTTAAGTGAAAATTTAAAAAGGTATTTTCTCAGTTGCCCTAGCCACATTTTGAGCACTCAGTAGATCCCTGTGGCTACTGCCTTTTTTAACAGCAAAATGTAGAACATTTCTGTCTTCACAGAGAATTCTGTTGAACAACAGTGGTCAGATTTTAAGTTCGTTGTTTTTGCAAGACTTTCATAAGCAATGGTAGTCTCTGTGTGTTACATTGTCACCGTTGGTGGATTATTACTTAGATGGTTCAGTAATTCATTGCAGTCTGCCAAAGAGATATTCTGTCTTCCTTCGTTATTAGAATATTTTTGAAAAAGAATCTGTTCCTCACCAACTATGTTTCCTCACTTTGGACTTGATCTTGATTCTCTTTTGTTGCTCTTTGAGTTATTTAAGTGAAATAAATTTTGTACAATAAGTGGAATACTTCTTGGTACTTTTAGGAAGGAGGTGTAAGCCAGGGTAGCTTTTTTTTTTTTTTTTTGGTTGTTCAAAACATTACAGAGCTCTTGACATATCATAATTCATACATTAGATTCAAGTGGGTTATGAACTCCCATTTTTACCCCAAATACAGATTGCAGAGTAGCTTTTCAGGGATCTTGAGCTCCTCCTATTCTTTCTGCAGTGTTAAAAATGCAGCCTCCAGGTGGCACCTGTCCCTGTGTTTATTTAGACCTTTTCTTCCCTTTGCCCTTTATTGTCTCTCTCTTGCTCAATGCCTTCTACCCCCAGCACTCTCTGTTCATGGTAGAGCATTACACTGCAAAGGAGCTTTAGTTTTTAGTTTGGAGTGTTTAAAGGACCGAGACTTCTCCAGTATTGTCCAACTGTCTCTTTTCTCACCCTGTGAATTAGATTGTGCACAGCCCTCTCTAGTTTAGGTCACTTTTTTGTGTGTGTGTGGTAGTGTTGGGAATTGAACCCAGGGCCTTTTGCATGGAAGGCCAGCACTCTACCAACTGAGCTATATCCCCAGTCCCTCAGTCACATTTTTAATAAATACTAGCTGTTGATTTGGGGATGATTCCATTCTCAGGGCTGTCAGAAGCCCTGTTACTCTCCCTCTTTTCTCTCATGCTAATGCTGAGGTCCCCATGCTGTCTGTTCTCATTCACTTTTATTTGATGGTTTGTGAGGATTCCTTATCTAGTTTTTACATAGCTGTTTTTCAGAGGTGTTTGGTTTTGCTAGTGTAGTTGTTCTCCTGTCTTGGGAGAATTTAAGGAGATTTGAAAACTACGCTACCATTTTCTCACAATCTCTCAAAGGAGTGTTTTTGTTTGTTTGTTTGTTTAATTGAAGGGAAAGTATGATGCTCAGTGATTTTATTTCAACATTGCAAAGATTTGGTAATTTTTAAAATGAAGTAGAGATTATAACAGTCTCATAGATAACACTGAAACATGATTGTCTCGAATCCAGGTAGAGGGTAGAGGTGGATCATACATAATTTTCCATGATACTCGAGGAAATAGACCTATTTGGAAGGAGAAACTGGCTCTGTTTAGAGCAAGTTTAGGGGAAGAGATGAAGGAACTAAAAGTTGTTTCATATGAGACAAGGTGGAAATAAGGGTCAGGTTAGCTAAGGTAAGATGGTGGGGGGGTCATGCCACAAAAGTGTTCTGTTTGTTTCCAGAGGTAGAACTAGAAAGAGAAGGGTAGGCCTCCTATGAGACAGATTTGGGCTTGAAGTGTAAAGTGACTTTTTAATACTCAATTAAATTCTAGAGTGAGTATTACTTTCCTGACAAGTAATGATTCATTACTCAGGAGGTATTAAAAAATAAGAAGCTTGAGGTCGAGTCTGTACTTTAGAAAGGCAGTTGCTCTGCATAGTTCTCATGGCTCATCACCTTGAGCTGTCAGCATCAACTCCCTTGAGCTTCCTGCAGTTTAAATGGCTGCAAAACTGTGTTATACTTTGGGTGCATACTTTGTGTTCATATTGTTGTTTTTAAATATAGCACTTATAAAAACAAAGTGGACCAAGTGCCAGTAACTCAGATTATAATGGAGCCCTTGATAGCAAAAACAGGGCGTTCATCTTTTAATCTTCCACCGATATTTTAAGGCCTGGCACATGGAGGTGCTCAATGTATATTTATTGAATGGAGCTGGCAAGAAAGATTTTCTGTTGATTAGAGATCCTATTTGGTAGAACTAGTCTTTCTTTATAAGTTAATAATACAGGGAACTGATTTCTGTAGTTTCAAGCAAATCCATTTTCATGTATTTTTAAACAATACCAGCTTAAAATACTTCAAAGACTGAAATGATGTAAAGCATATGTCAATCATTTTGTGGGCTGTGCCCATCCTCCAGGTTCTAATGAATAAGAATGATTCCTTCATTTTCTTGAGTTCTAGGGAAACATTCTTAAAGAAAAGAAAAAAATATGTCTTTCATGAAATCATCTCCCAATAAGGAATCTTCAGCCAAATGAAAAGTGATTGAAGCAAAAATATAAGTTTCATGTCCTCAGGTGCCTTAACTGTATTTGATGGTTTTACAAAAGTTGTCTTTGGAATGTTAGATCATTAAATGTTAAACCTAGAGTGGCTTTTGGAGATCATTTGGTTCAGAGGTTCTTTATCAAAAGATAATGATGGGGTTTAGGTTGTGAACACATAAAAATTGGGTATAACTTTTGCATGTTTCTATATATATGGGCATTTTCCTGGGGAAGGTCATTTTCCTTCAATTGTCAAAACTGTCTTCACCCTAAAGAAGAATGAGTCCTAATCCATTTTTTGTGTGTGTGATTAGAAACAGGAGGCAGAGAAATGCATGTGCCTCACTCGAGGCTGCCCTGCTGCATACTAATGGAACCAGAGCGGCTCCTACTTGAATAAGAGCTGAGATTTTTGTATTTGCTCATTTAATCCTTTTACTATCCATGGGAACTTAGATAAAGAGGTAAAGTAATTTGCTCCAAGTCACACAGTGACAGAACAGGATTTGGACTCAGGCATTCTGGTTCCACTGACTAGATAGACCCTTAATAACTACAGTATGCCACCCCCTATGGATGATTCTATAGGATGCCACACACCCAGTAAACTGTTCTAGGATTTTGCAAGATGAAATTTGTCATGTGGAAATGATTCTTGTTTGTTGTAAAATAAATGAAGCATTTTTATAGGGTTAAACATATTAAAGTATTTCTTTCTAGCATGCAATGATGCTGCCTGTTTTGACCCATCATATCCGCTACCACCAATGCCTGATGCACCTGGACAAGTTGATAGGATATACTTTCCAAGATCGTTGTCTGTTACAGGTAAGAATTGCTCTCCTGTGAACTACCCTAATAAAATACAAGTAAGTTATCTTGCAGATTTACAATGATGCATTAGGTTCTCTTGTGGGAGTGATGAGGATTTTTGTTCTACCCTGGTTGCTTTTGCTGCTTTCAAATCCTTCCTCTCACACTTATTTGAGGTTCTCCCTACAGAAATAGGCTCAAGCTAAAATCGGCCTTCAATCCTGAGACCTCTTCCTTGCTTCCTTCTTTTTGCCTCTTCTTTCCAGTGCTGAGTATGTAATTCTCTGAAAGGCATGGATTTTTAGGGTCTTTTTTTTTTTTTTTTTTTTTTTTTTTNATGGATTTTTAGGGTTTTTTTTTTTTTTTTTTTTTTTTTTTCCAGAAGAGGGCTTGTGCCTGAGTTCTGGAAATTTGATTCTGGAGGAGATAAGATGGAATGATCAAGGTTAAAAATCTGACTGGAGCTGGGCATAGTGGTGTATGCCTGTAATCTCAGCGATTTGGGAGGCTAGAGCAGGAGGATTACAAGATTGAGGCTAGCCTTGGCATCTTAATGAGGCTCTAAGCAACTTATCAAGACCCTATCTCAAAATAAAAAAAAAAAGAGTTTGGGATGTGACTCACTCATAAAGCATCCTTGAGTTTAATCCCGGTACTCTCTCCCCCTCCCAAAAAATTGACTGGATAGACAGCTTTCCTCCTTTTATTCAGGATGATCTAACAATGGTGTTTCTGTGCTGAGTTTTTAAAACTGAACTTATTTCATTGAAATTTTAGCTGGCCATGACTCATCCAAGTCATCATTTAAATTTTGGGATGAATCCTGATCATGCCAGGAATTCTTTGTCTAACTGTGGAATTCGGCAGCCCAAATATGGAGACAGAAAAGTTCATCACATGCACATGCGGAAAAAAGGTTCGTTTGGATGACTCTGAGACTCTACTCTCATATTTTGGCCCTGAGTTTCCTGAGTAATTCTTTAATCTTCTCATTCTCTAGTGCTTCTTGATCCATTTTTAATAACTTCAGGTTGTTCACTTTGGGAAGAGGATTATAATAAAGATAGATGAATTTTTTAGAAAAATTTCTTTTCATCAAGTGTTTTATATAATTGTTTATCAGACTTTTAGACATGCAGATATTAAGCCTTTTAAAGTCAAGTTGGGGTAAGAACATTTTCTGTGTGCCATATGATGGTCCTAGAATACTTTTAATGGTATTTATGTATTTATGTTTTTCTAAAAATAGGAATTAACACCTTAATAAATATTATGTCACGCCTTGGTCAAGATGATCCAACTCCTTCAAGGTAAAGTAGTTTTTAAAACAAAATTCATTGAGAAGTAATTCACATACAGTTTACCCATTTAAAGTGTATAGTTTAGTGGGGTTTTTGTATGTTCACAAAATTGTACAACTATGACTACTTTCTAATCTTGGGACATTTTCATCACCCCCAAAAGAAGCACTATCCATTAATAGTCACTTCCTGTTTCCTCTCAGCCTGCTGAGTGCTAGGCAAACACCATTTTACTTTCAGTCTCTTGGGCATTTGCCTGTTCTGAACATTTCCTATAAATAGTGTTATACAATATGTGGTCTTTTGTGGCTGACTTATTTTAGTTCTCATAATGTTTTTAAGATTTGTCTATGTTATGTATCAAATTCATGCCAAATAATATCCCATGATAAAGTTACACCACATTTTATTTACCCGTTCATCAGTTGATAGGCATTTGGGTTCTTTCTAATTTAGGGATATTATTATGAATAATGTTGCTGTGAATATTTGTGGGCAGATTTTGTGTGAACATATGCTTTGATTTTTCTTGGACATAAACCTAGGAATGGAATTGCTGGGTCATATGGTAACTGTTTCATCTTTTAGGAACTGCGAAACTGTTTTTCAAAGTGATTATACCATTTTATATTCCCAGCAGCAGTATATCAGTGTTCTAATTTTTTCACATCTTTTCCATACTTGTTATTACTCTTTTTAATTCTAGCCATCCTAGTGGGTATAAAGTGCTATCTCATTGTCATTTTGATTTGCATTTCCTTGATGGCTTATAATGTTCAGCATCTTTTCATATGTGGAGAAATATTTATTCAGATCCTTTTTCTCATTTTTAAATGGGTTATTTTTTATTGAGTTATAATAATATTTTATATATTCCACATACAAGACACATAATCTCATTTTAGGAATTGTCTTTTCATTTTCCTAATTGTATCCTTTGAAGCACAGAAGTTTTAATGTTTTAGTTCATCTATTATTTCTTTTGTTGCTTATGCTTTTGGTGTTCTGTCTAAGAAACCATTGCCTAACATAAAGTAGGTATTGATCTGTGTGTCTGTCCTGATATCAGTTCCACACTGTTTTGATTGTGGTAGTTTTGAAGTAAGTTTCAAAGTAGAAGATATGTGAGTTTCCCAACTTTGTTCTTTTTCGGGTTTTTTTACATGAATTATTGGATCATCTTGTCAGTTTCTACAAAGAAGTCTTATGGGATTTTTTAAGGATTAGGTTGAATCTGTAAATTGATTTGGGAACAGTTACTATCTTGAAATTAAGTCTTCTGACCCAGGAATATGGGATGTCTTTCCATTTAAATCTTCTTTAGAAAACATACAGAAATACATTTGATTTTTATATGTTGATGTTGTATCCTGTAACTTTTATCATCTTGTTTATTACTCTAATATTTCTTGTGAAGTCAGATGCTTTTTAATCGCTCTGGCTAGAGCCTCTAATACAACATTGAACAGAAGTATTAAAAGCAGATTTTTCACTTGTTCTTGTCCTAGGGGGTGGATTTAGTCTTTCACTATTGAAAATGATGTTTCTTGAGGGTTTTTCACAAAAGCCCTTTAACAGATTGAAGACATTCTATCCCTTGTGTTATTTTTGTTGTTGTTGTTGTTTTTAATCACAAAAGGGTGTTGAGGTTTGTTACATGCTTTTTCTGTATTGAGATAATCATGTACTTTACATTTTTTTCTTTTATTCTACTCATCTGATATAATAATTGATTTGGGGGATTAAACTAACCTTCCTGAGATAAATCTCACTTGATCATAGTGTATAATCATTTGTATATTGTGCTGTATTTAATTGGTTTATATTTATCTGAGGATTTTTGTGTCTACATTAATAAGAGGAATTATTTATAGTTCTCCTTTTCTGTGAGGTCTTTCTTCCTCCTCCTCCTCCTTTTTTTTTTTTTTTTTTGTACTCAGGACAGATCACAGGGGTGCTTAACCTCTGAATTATAAACCTAGATTATTATTTTGAGACAGCGTCTTGCTAAGTTGCCGAGGCTGGCCCGGAACTTGTGATCCTCCTGGCTCAGCTTCCCAAGTTGCTGGGATTACAAGCATGTGCCACCACATCTAGCTGTTGTCTGATTTTATTGTTGTGGTAATACGGTCTTCACAGAGTCAGTTGAGAAGTTTTATAGGTTGGCTTTTCTTATTTTATTTCTTGATTTCTATAAGATATCTTTTGGAGAGGGGTAGTGGGGGTTGAACTCAGGGGCACTTGACCACTGAGCCACATCCCGTCTCTATTTTGTATTTTATTTAGAGACAGATCTCACTGAATTGCTTAGTGCCTTGCTTTTGGTTTTGGTTAGGCTGGCTTTGAACTCAAAATTCTCCTGCCTCAGCCTCCTGAGCTGCTGGAATTCCAGGTGTGCTCCACTACTCCCAGCTTATAATATATCTTTATATATTAAAATTCTCACTTTGGGGTGGCCTTGAGTCCCTGAAGAATCTGGGGAGAAAGTTGACTAGGTCTGTATAAACTCATTAGTACCCTTAAAAAACTGAGTGAAATCAAAGGCCTAATGGAAGAGACTGAGGTTACTAGCAGGAGGATTAAATTTTGTGTGAAGTTGAGCAGATTATATTTTGAAAGCCAACAGAGGAGATTACTTGAGGGCAGCTTTCCTTTTTTAAATAGGAAGGTGAAGAGTTGAATAGCTGTGGTTGTGGGTATTCAGACTAAATAGATTAAAGGTAGGTAGAGAGGGTCAGGAGTGATAGTTGAGGCAGTTGCTTCAGCCAATACCACAGCTAAAAGAATTGCTAGCAATGATCACACAGTCTCCTTTATGCATTTTTCCTCAACAGATAAAGAATGCCTTATCTTAAATGTTTAGGAAGTATTTCAGATTTGAGCTTTTTTAAAATTTTATTTTATAATATTTGCATTGATTTTAATCATTTGAATATCACTAATTTGAAAATCCAAATTCTCCAAAGTCCAAACTATTTTGAGCACTTATATGAAACTTGAAAAGTTTTGGATTTTGGAGCATTACCAGTTTTGGACGTTTGGCTGAGGGATGCTTAACCTGTATGCCACTTTCCTTTTTAAATTGGCTTGCCTCCATTTGCTCTCTTTCTGAGGTTGTCATGAACTTTCCTCTCTGCTCAAGAGGTGAAAAGCAAGATAGCATGGAACTTTAAAATTCTGATTTGAAGTTGAACATATGCCTCACTAGGTGTTTTGTCAGAGTCTAAGATCAGAAAAAGGTCTACTTAGAGAGCCCTTAGTCAGGACATTATGACCATATTTTCATTTTTATCCTTCTGTATTATAGAGTTTCCAGATCTCTCTAATTTTACTAAGAGGCCCTTGCACGCCCCTTTAACAAAGCTACACACACCATACTTTTCAATGATGAAAATATGGGTTTAAATCATCTTTGTCTCATACCACCCCAATTGTTGGTATGTAAATTATTTATATATATATATATATATATATTTTATATTTTCTTTTCTTTTGGTACTAGAGATTGAACCCTGGAGTACGTAACCACTGAGCCATGTTCCCAGTCCTTTTTATTTTTTAATATTTTTTACTTTTGTAGTTGTAAATGGACACAATACCTTTGTTTTACTTATTTTTATGTCATGTTGAGGATTGAACCCAGTGCCTCACACTTGCTAGGCAAGCACTCTACCACTGAGCCACAACCCCAGCTCCCTTGTTTATTTTTTTGAGACAAGGTCTTGCTAAGTTGCTGAGGTGGACCTCAAACTTGTGATCCTCATACTTTAGCCTACTGAGTCACTAGGATTCCAAGCATGCACCACCACACCCAGTGAAATTACATGTTTTGATGGTATCATTCACGTTTCACAGTATGTGTTTTTGCTCTATTAAAAGTGATGCTTATCTCCCCCCCCACCTTTTTGTTGTTGTTGTACTAGGGCCTGAACCTAGGGCCTTGCACATGCTAGGCAAGTGCTCTACTACTGAGCCACATCCCTAGCCAGAGTTGGCTTTTGGGCTGGACGGTGTGGCTCAATAGTATAGCACTTGCTTCACATAACTGAAACTCAGAAAGGGCTTTCTTACCTTGGCAAAGGGGATGATATCTGAGAAATTATGTCGTTTCTGACTTTAACATTTTGAAAATGACATCAGAGAACAAATACTCTCTTGTCCTTTAACTCTGGCCTCTGCTGCTTTTTGCCATGAGAATGTTGTTTTTTGCTGATGGAGAATTGACCCTGGTGTCTGTTAAGAAGAGCCTCATAGCCTCTACTACCAGCATCTGCTGCAATTTGCTGCTACTAGCAGCTCGTAGCTGTGGACAGTGCTGGAATCTGGACTTAAGAAGCTTCTCAAAAATTCAACTCAACAGACATTTATCCAGAGCCTTTTTAGTTTGTAGGTATTTTAGGAGATCCAAAGGCAAATAAGACAAAGCCCCTTCTAACCAGGAGGTGTAGGGTGAGAATTCTAGAAGCATAAATAACTTAATATAGGAGGGACTCTGCTAAGTGCTTCAGTGAAGATCAAAAGCAGGACATACACACAAAACTGCTGAGAGGCTCAGGATAGATCTGGCAGTTGTTTAGGGATTAGAGGTCAGTTTTATACTGTGAGCTGAATAATTGAGTTGACTTTAAACTATTTGCCCTCTCCTCTGTTTGTTTCTTGGTTGCTGTTATAAAATGGGTTGCTGTGGTCTCTGCTCCTTGGAAGTGTTTATCTTTGAAGCAGATTTTAAAATTCTAAGAATCAGTGGTTAGATCATCACTGCAGGCAAAAGACATAGGGAGAGCTAGTAGGTTGTATGGGTAATTTGCTTCTGGACACTCATATAATTAGGAAAATGGAAAGCAAGAGGGCCGAGAAGAACTGAACTCTTCTAGACCCTCTCTCCTCTCCTTCCATCCTCCATTACCATTAACGACTGACTGCCCTCTGCTAGAACACATGCAGATTGCCTCTTTGGTCAGGCGTCTTGCTTGCTCTTTCTGGTACCTTGATTCTAGTTCTTAGCCGTAACCAGCTCCATAGCTTCCACCTGCTGAGTAAAGGCTAGGCCACCCGTCCTGGCAGCTCCAGCTCCATGACCTAGCCCCAGGCCACTTTTCCAGGCATGTCTTTCTTTCCCCTGTGGCTGTCCATCTCCCATGTAGATCATCATTTCAGCTGCTTTGGAATCCCATGCAGCCTCGTGACAGCCTGTTCAAGTTCTGCTGGTATTTACTTATTTGTACATGTTTTCTTGTGTACTGTGATTATGTTTGAAGGTCTGTTGTCCTACTTTTTTTTTTGTCCCCCCTCCCTTTCTATAACTAGTTCCTTCTTCAAAGCAAGCACTCAGTAATTAAGTATTAAAGGAAAGAATGTCATTCTCAATATTGCTTTTATTCCAGGCTATTTACTTATAGCCTAGAAAGAGAGACTTTGGGTCATTAAGCAGGGTAATGGTCATCAGAGGTCTAAACAGCTAGTGAGTGTCTTGTTTAATCTGATTTGGTGTCAGCTAGAATTTACAGAAAGGCACAAAGACTTAAAATTAATAAATAAATTTTGATAGCCTGTCTGCCTATCAAAACCATAAAATAATTAATTTTTATGATGGTATCCTCTCAAGCAAATATGCTATCCATAATTTTAAAAAGTGTCACTGTTGAAACCACATGAATCTCATTTGTATAGTTATATTTAACTCATGCAAATTGTGATGAAATATCACCACCAAAAGAGTTTCTGCAGGATTAGGCATTTGAAGGCATTCAAGATATTCATGCATTATCAGTAAGACCTTTGGGAAGGAGGAGCCAGGAGAGTGGTAGGGGAAACTTAAGAAAACTTAAGCAGCTTTGGTTTGGGTTTTGTTTCAAATTGGTAGAGTCATTACCATATAAAACATATGAAAATCTATTGGGCCAATGGAGAGGTTTATTAGGACTGTTGATTGATGTCTGTATATTTAAGGCTATAACAGTTATAGGTGTCATCCCTTGATATTCATGGGGGATTTGTTCCAGCTTCCACACCCACTGTGGGTGCCAGAAATCCACTGGTTCAAGTCCCTTCTATAAAATGGCATAGTGTTGGTTCGTAACCTTGGATGTACATCCTCCTTTAAATCATCTCTGGATTATTTTTAATACCTAATATAATACAAATGCTATGTAAATAGTACTTAATACTCTAATATTTACGGGGTAATGAGAAGAGATGCAGTTTTGGGAGGATTATTTTCAGTTTGTTGTTGGTGGAATTTACAGATGCAGAACTCATAGATAGAGGGCTGACTGTATATTTTCAGGCAGATATACATAAATATTTTGCATTAAAATACAATAAGAAATGCATTTAGTATAAATAAATTCCACCAGTGGATTTACTCATTTAAACATTTCTAGTTAAATCTCAAGAGATCCTTCATGTGGGACTCAAAGTACAGTAGGGCTGTGACTTCTCCCCATATGTGTCTAGATAAATGCAATGAGCAGAAGTTCCTGAATTGGGTAGAAGGTTCCACTCACTGACTTCCAAGGTCCCTTGTGGCTCTACCTTACCAGTCATGCAGGACGACTAAAATTCAAGGAGAAAAAATGTTGTCTGTACACTCATTCCAGCAGTCACCCTGGAACTTGGCCCATGCCAAGATGGCTTTCCATGGAGTAAATGACACCTTGTAGTGCTTACTGTTACAGAGAACTCCTGAAGTTCTTAGAAAAAAATGGGTGTTTATTGCTCAGCAGACATCTCATCTTGAAGCTTGCTAGTGTGTATAAACTGTGTGGTTAAACAAAGTACAAACAATGGAAGAAGGAACAAAAGATTTGCCTCTGCTTTGAGAACTAGCTGCTCACTGTCCGTTTTTTCAGATAAACCAGTGGGTTAGGAATTGTCTGGTAGAAGAATAAACTAAAGTGGAATTTAATCACCATTTTGGTTTGTGGCTTTTTTTCCAGAGTTTAATCATAATGTACATGTTAGAAAAACATGTTGGGTATGGGCAAATTATTTAATGAATGGCAGACTCATTATTGAATCAACCTGTTTAGAACTGTGACCTTGTATTTTAACAAACTGAATAACAGTCTAAGATTGTGGCCATTAAGATCCTAGACATAGGTTTTTTCTCCAGAAATGTTTATCAAAGAAATCAAGGTGAACCTTTGCCTGTCTGACATCACTTACTCACTTCTCAAGCAGCTCTTACTCTTGGACTAGATATCTTATTATTCTTCCATAGAGTAGAAGACAGTCCAAATGTGGTTTGTCCCCTCAACCCTCAGCCTCTTGCCAGGGTTTCTTGCTTTTATATTAACTGGATTTTGCTGTGTAATACTTTGAACTATTAGGACGAAAATAAAATAGAAAAATTCTACTACAGAAAACACATTTTCGTTTTGCTGGCTAATGAAAAAGAATTACTGTAATTTTTTTCTTTTTAAAAACTCCCTGTTTCTGTTTTTCCTTTTTAAGTTATTTTTAGAGATACATGAGTATATATTTTTAATTTGTTCTTTTTAGATATATACAGAGTATAACTTCCCATTCTTGTGGTTGTTCATGATGTGGAGCCTGTTTCTCTTTTAGGACAGTACATCGTTAGGTTTTTTGAAATTAGCAAGAGGACTTAGGGGTTCCTTCATCTTAATGTTAAAGACTGCCCCCATTTCTTGATGCTTTTGGAGTTCAGGTGCATTTAATAGAGTACAAAATCGCAGTACTGAGTAGCTTCTAAACAATTAAAAAAAAAAAAACCAACATTTTATATTTTACTGTGGAACTTTTTAGTTATTCTTGGCTGGTGGAGTGGCAGCAAAAAATAAAATGTCACTTAATGTCTAGTGTTTACTTGGTAAGAATAAGAAAAAATTTGTCAATGGACCTGTTACTTTTTTATTGTTGTTGTTGGGCTGGGAATGGAACCCAGGGCCTTGTACAAGCCCTCTTCCACTGAGCTACATCCCCAGCCTGAGTGCTAACCCTTTACATCTTGTGGGAATGAAGGTGGAGTGGTGGATCCTAGTATCTGTAGAATGGGCAGGACTGGGTAGAGAGAGGGAGCAGGAAAAGGAGCAAGCCTGGTGTGTGGTGTGTGTGCAGGGTACAGAGTGGAGGTTGGTCAACAGGTTGGTCTACTATTGAAAGACCTGGTGCAGTGGGACTGGTAGAGAAGGGCTTGACAGCCAGATAGGTTTAGACACGATGGTCAGCTATAGAATTTGGGGAGAAGATGCAGGTTAGGGTCAGAGATACTTCTGCTCAGGAGCTGCCTCTGTGTGCTGTACTTGGCTCTGGTGCTGTCGCTGTTCCTTCTGTCCCCTCCTCTTGTACTTCCCCCGTCCCGTGTTTTCTCTTTCAGCATGTACTTGGGTATTGATATATTTAACTTCAGACAACACCATTTCTCAGCCTCTAGGCAGAATTAAGTTTGTTACCACCACTTCACAGATGGACTGTCAGTTGCCCCAGTGACTTTCATGTGACTGAAAGATTGCTCTGTCCCCATCTGACCTGAATATGCAATATGATCCTGGCCTACCACCTCTTTCTTGCAGCTCGCTCTACTGGCTGGAGGATAATGCACTGACCTCCATTTCCTCTGCCTCCCTGGCCAGCCTTCTCCCTTTCTGGCTTCCCTCTGCTTCCCTCGCCTCTCAACCTTGACAGCCTCCTGGCTCAATCTAGGACCCCCTTCTTTTTTGCAGCTGCATTTTCTCCTCAAGTTGTGCCATCTAGTTTGCGCCCAAGTCCTGTCTATAAACACTGGCTTCTACTGAATAGCCTACCAGTTTTGTCCTCATGGAACCATGAAGAGTAGGTTAACACACCCAGCTCTTCACTGGCTCACGCCACATGGGAGCTTTGTGGGCACTTCAGAATGGCTAACATAAACCTCCTGTGTGTTTCCATGGGATGTTGCACTTTGGTGTTCCTCTGCACAGTAGCTCACCATTTTTCCCCAGCCACTACAGCTGAACTCTAGGCTTTGACCTTTATTGTTTTTAGCTTCCTGATCTTGACTAGTAACCATCCTTTTCAGCTGTGTATCCAAAATGTATCCCATATCTAACTATACCTGTATTCCTTCACTGTCACCTCCCCAGCACAGGCAACTCCATGTCTCCTTGGGACTGTAGTACTCCCTCCAGCATTTCTCTTTCCTGTACAGCAACCAGGGAGGCCTTTTTTTTTTTTTTTTAATATTTTTTAGTTGTTGATGGATCTTTATTTATTTATTTTTTAATTTATTTGTATGTGGTGCTGAGAATCGAATCCAGTGCCCCATGCATGCTAGGCAAGCATGCTACCACTGAGCCACAACCCCAGCTCACCAGGGAGGCCTTCTGAAAACTTAAATCGGTTTATGGCATGTCCCTGCTCACCAAAGACACAGTGGAAGAAGCATGTTAGTGTTGAGAGGTGGTGGCTACATTGGGTTTGCTGAGAGGCAGAAGGAATTTTCCCATTGGCCATCTTCCTGGTTGCTTCATCCTGATACCTCAGGAGAAACTAACAGCCTGTGAGATGTGACTTAATCATATAATTAACACATAAATAAAGTGTGATCCATGTATTAATTTTGAGAATGAACACCAGATAGGAATTCATAGAGAAGAAAATCTTTTCTCAAGGTCTAAGGATGAGTAGATTTTCAGTGTGGCTAGGTATGCAAGGTAGATAATGGAAAGTTCTACGGTGCCAGAGAGCCTGGCCTGAAAAGAGGCATCAAATATTTTAGGAGATGCCTTCTCCAAAGAGTAGGAGACAATTTGGAGCAGGAGCCCAACTCATAGGTGGGCAAGGATAATGGTGGTTGTGAGGTAGTAAAGGTGAGTTGGTTTGTTGTGAAGGATTTTACATACTGGGTTGAGTTGAGTTTCCGTGTGGAAAGCTATCTCGAGAACATGGAATCAAAACAGACTTTCCAGTGGTCAGTTCCAACTCTCACTAGAATGCACTCTCCTTTCTTTATCCACCTGATAGTAGTACAGAGATACTCCAATTGTTCCATGTCATGTGACTTTTCTGCATGCCCCGAGTCTGGTTCCCAGGGGAAACAAGCATAGATTAGATACCCTGAACCACATAGTATGAAAGACTGCCTTCCGCATTGCCCATGTCTTTGGCTAGGATGGTGGTTATTTGTGCTGACTGAGTAATAAGGCAGGGTGTTCTATTACTGAAAGACCCTCATGTTGATTCTCATGTTTCCTTTTTTAGAAGAGGGGTAGGGAAAGGAAGTGTGATGCTTTCAGTGATCTTTTAAATTCTCATTGTAGGATTAATCACAATGAACGGTTGGAATTTCTGGGTGATGCTGTTGTTGAGTTCCTGACCAGGTAAGTAGGCTTTTTTACAGTTCCCCAGTAATTACATTTTGTAGGTAACATACTTATTACATTACCTTCTTTGTAATTAGCTAAATAACGCATTGAAGCCCCTTGAATTTTGTCTCTTCTGTGGAGCTTAAAAGCTGCATGTCGGTGGCTCTTGCCCTGACAACTAACACTTGCTGCTGCTGTAATGAGTGAGATTATGAGATGAAAGGCCGTGTCTGTGTCCTGTCAAGCATATGTTAAAAGTTGCTTACAGCCGTCGGAGATCAGCTGGTCTTGGTCTAGATGCTTCAGAGCTTATATTCAATTTGAAAAGAAAAGGATGATATTTTAAAATGTCATTTCATCTTCCAGGATTTGTCTTTGATCCCTTTTTCACTCTTTCTGATCTCAAGGGAAGTAAAGCTTACAAGTAATTTTAATGACTAGATTTTGTGTGTGTGTGTGTGTGTGTGTGTGTGTGTGTGTGTGTTTTCAGACATGTTTTAGGATCCTTAATTTAAAGATAGGGGTATGAAAATGTGTGTCGTTTTTTCATACTCACATAATCTTTTTCTTTTTATCTAAATATTATTTTAGTTGCAGATGGACACAATATCTTTATTTATTTATTTTTATGTGGTGCTGATGATTGAACCCAGTGCATCACGCCTGTGAGGCAGATGCTTTACCACTGAGCTATAGCCCCTGCCCCACATAATCTGTCTTTTAAAGGGAGGAGACATGTTCTTCTCTTGGAACTATTTTGAGCTATTTTTATTCTCTTTGGGTCATTTCTTTTCACAGGAAGGACACAATGAGGAAAAAGGAGGACTTCCTAATCCTCTGAGACTAACTGTGCTTAGCCATCCTAATCCGCAGTTCTTGTCCAATGCTGGGCAGTATAGGAGGGGCTCACTGTAGTCCTGGCCTGGCTAGTTTTCTGTGTGGCCTTCTACCCAGGTCTCACACTTTTCTGGTTGGCTTCCCTAGGCTCATCCTGACAACAGAGCTAGCTCTGTGTGCCACTCCCAATTCTGCCCCTGCCCTTGTCTGTGCTTCGGAAGGCTCTGCCACTGTATGCCCTGCTCAGGGCTTTCCAGGATTCTCTTCAGAGACCACCTGTAACACCCAGCTGGGGAGACACATTTGTTTCCAGAGTTTCAGTAACTCTTGAGGGGAGGGGTACCGGGGATTGAACCCTGGGGTGCTTAATCACTAAGTAACTTTATTTTTTATTTTTTTGTGGTACTAGATATTGAACTGGGTCTCATGCATAGTAATAAGCTAATGTCCTACTACTGAACCACATCCCCAGTCCCCAATTTCAGATATGTTTGCTCTTAATAAAAACTGTAACAGTTTGTTTAGGTCTTGGTCATCATTAGATTTCAGAGATATCTTTTAATAGAAATAAATGTGGAAATAGGAGTGAATGGTGTCTTATGGGTTCCAGCACCTTCTTTATTGCTATTTAATGTCCACAGACTTTCAGACCCTTTAGTTCAGTTCATCTGGTATTTGTTGCACAGATACTGTGTGCTAGCCCTATTTCTGTTTGCCATAGACAGAATTATGTGGTGCATATTTATTTATTTATTTTTTATGTTTTTTGCAGTGTCCATTTGTACTATTTATTTCCCAGTCTGGAAGAAGGAGGATTAGCAACCTATAGGACTGCCATTGTTCAGAATCAGCACCTTGCCATGCTAGCAAAGGTATGGAAACATCTGAAGCATTTGTACTTAAGTTCTTTTCTTTAGTTCATGCATTTGAATGAGTAACTCTTTAGAGTATATTAAGGATGTAATATTTTACAGACCAGAAGTATATTTTGTTTGGGTTTTAAGAATTTAGTTTTATTAGTTCAGTTACCTTTGTGAATTTCATCAGCCACTAATGAACTCCACAGTGAGGTACCTTGAAAACTGATAAGGAAAAATTGACAGCTGTGTATGAACAGGGTAAAACATTTGGGGAAATGGAACATGGGAATAAAGCAAAAGAAGCGAAATACTTTGTTTTTGTTCCTTTATGTAGTATTTCTGTATTAAATTTGTTAATAATTTTATGTTAACATGCAGAATTACAACTTTGAATGGAATACTTCAGTTTACATTCATAGTGGGTACTTTATAGATCTTTGGGAATCCCCCAAATCTGAAATCCCATTAATTAATATTCAAATAGTACAAATGGACACTGCAAAAAACATAAAAAATAAATAAATAAATCCCCCAAATCTGAAATCCCATTAATTAAAATTTAGGGTTTAGGTTGTCTGGCTTGCCTCATTGACAGCTGAGTGACTAACAGGACCTCTTTGTAATTCGGATTCCTGCTAGGAATTTTACTTACATGGTGTGATTTGCTGTTTTCCTCTCCAAGCAGTGTTTATAGGAAATCATAACAGATAAGAACATGGGGGGCTGGGGTTGTAGCTCAGTGGTAGAGTGGTTGCCTAACATGTGCAAGACCCTGGGTTCGATCCCCAGCATTATGTAAAAAACTAAATAAACAAAATAAAAGTATTGTGTACATCTACAACTAAAAATATTTTAAAAATAAATAAATAAGAGCATGGGCACTTTTGCCGACCCGTGGGGGTTCCAGTCCACTCCCCTCATCTTGCCAACAGGGTGGGCTATGGTCCAGATATTCTCTACTCCAAGCCTCTGCTTTCCTATTTATGAAGTGGAAATGGCATTAGTCTCTGCCACACAGGCTGGTTATGAGAATTAGATGAGTTTTTATAAAGTGCTTGGCATGATGATTGTTCATAGTAAGCACACAGAAGATGTAAATGACTTTTCTGGAGCTAGTTATTTTTATTGCAGTTACAACTGTTCTCATGATACATTTTTTTATTCTTGTAGACCTTTGGGTTTATGCAATAGTAGGCAGAGCTGTGACTCTTAAATCCCCAAATACCAAGAATTCACTGGAAAAGCTTCTATGAGTATTCTTTGATTTTTTTTTTTTTTTAGCTTAAGTAATTTCCCCTTTCATTTTGATATAAAAGTTGGGAATTTGACAGAAAAGGCTAGACAAAACCTGCCCTAATTTTATGACTGCTTTCTTGATTTGATATTTCCAAAGCATTAATTATTTTCAAAATGTGGTTAATTTTAGCCCGTGATTTTTTGTGCTAGCAAGAATGCATGGTTTTATTTTATTTAATCCCATCATCGTCACAGTTGCAATGGCAGACTTTGAGCCAGCAGCTTTCCTGGCATTTGAGAATGTAAATAGGGGTGTCTTAATGAAAAAGTGTAGGCAACAACATAAGTAGCCTCCCAGTGAATGAAATTTCACAATATCATGTACGACTCCTTTAAATGCAGTTGGAAGTACATATTAACAAGTAGATTGTCATTGCCCCCCTTTAAAGTTTTCTTTTTCTATTTTAGGATGTAATGGAATTGCATAATTATTCAAACACATGTAGGAATGACAGTAGGAAGGATATTTTTGAAGTGTGGCAAATTGTCATAGGACAAAAGCAGAAGTTATTACATAACACATTGGGTACAGTACAGAGCCATGAGTAGTGCAGGGTGGCCAGTTTCCATTTTCAGGGATTTATATTCTTCCTCCACCAAACCCAAGTCTTTGACATTTCCATACTTCTGGGCTCCAGCAGAACACACTGGTGATCCCACCTTCTTCTCTAGACCAGTGGTCCTTAATGATTTGGGAGTTGCAGAATTAGAAGCTTACTGACCTCTTGAGAGTCTAATGTAAGCCTGAGGTCAGCTTTTCAGACGCTGAACATTTTGGCACACACAATAGCACACCACTCCTTGCTTTTCTTCTTTTTCTTTTGGTGGTAGGGATTGAATCACCAGGAACCAGCATGCATAAGTATGCTAAGCACACACTCTACCACTGAGCTACACTCCCAGCCTATATACTCTCTTCTTTTTAAAAGTTCTACCAATGCCTACATGGAAAAATAAGGATAATAGAGTAGGGACTCTGGGAAGTTGGAAAATTCACAGCACTCCAGAATAGTTGTTTTATAAGATGAAATGAGGTTTGCAGTCTGTTCTCAAGCAGGGCTCCAGAGATAACAAACAATTGGATTTTCCCAGTCAAGTTGTGAAACAGATGAAATTTACATATTTTAGTATAAATTTCTGCACTTTGGGATCAATTTTTTTTAAAAGGTGTTTCTGCTGTTACGTTTGTGATAGTGAAAACTCGCACTCGAGGATGCTTTTATACTTTGAATTCCCAGCAAAACAAAATATTGATAGCATAATATGCCTCTTTTTGTTGTCTGTCATTTTGCATTATAAATGTATTTGTATATTTAATATACATCTGGAGACACACAAAATCTGAGTGTCTTATTTTAGGACTGATGAATCTCATATTGTCCTAGGTTTGTTCATTGACTTGCAACTTGTTCCATACTATGTGGCATGTTATTGCTTAGTAAGTATTTATAGAATTGAATTACATGGTAATGGAAAGCGATTTATTGCATGTCTCTGAAATGTTTGTATCATTCTCCTTTTATGAAAAGTATTATCATTTCATTCTCAGGAGTTTTATAAAAATATCCATCTATGTCTAGTTCTAAAAGGACTTATATTTAATTGAATATTAGGATATGAACTAAGTAGCTTTAGAAATCAAAAGAAAACATAAGTTAGACAGTATAATGAATCCAGAGGTAAAGTTAGTATACAGTGATGTATTCTTAAGTTCTATAGCTAGTGTGGGGCTACAAATTTGGCTTTAAACTTCTGAGTCCAAATAAAAAAAGAAATACAAATCCACTGAAAAAAATATTCCTAGATCCCTTAAGATAATTCATTGCTCAAAAGGTCTCTCTCAACCATAGAGAAATTTCATAAAGGGGCACAAGTACAAAGATAGAGGGCCTTTAGATCCTTGCCTTGTTCTAAACATGGATTTAGAGTGATAAGATCTGATCAATTCAGAACCCTAAGTGCACTGTTGGAGTTTGGGTAAAAGTTGAGTTAGTCTGAACTGAATCACGTATAAAGGCCTCCTGATGGATGGTAGACTAAGCTCTCTTAACGTACTGACACATGACCAGTGGCTTGTAGCCAGCGGCCCTCTCCCCAGGAGATGCTGAGTTATTATAGTTAGGATTTTGGCAAACTCTCTCCGAACTTACTGTCATTTTGAATTTCATAGAAACTTGAACTGGATCGATTTATGCTATATGCTCATGGACCGGACCTGTGCAGAGAATCGGACCTCCGACATGCAATGGCTAATTGTTTTGAAGCCTTGATAGGTAATCTCCCTTTAAAATCGTCCTTCCTTCTTGCATGTCTGATCTATCTGAAGAGCACATAAAACTCAAGTGTGGAAACTTGGGATAGAATTACTTGTTCCCAAAGCACTTGAGATCCTTAGTACAATGCCTGCTACCTTGTCTCCTACCTTGTCTCCTAGTATTTTTAGTTCCTCTGAAGCTTTTTTTTTTTTTTTCCCGTTCTTGGTTCCTGTGAGTATCTGATGTTGTATAGATGTTTAGTATTTCTGGAATTGAAGTGAATTAAAATGGAGATGGATTACTTTCCAGATTTAATTTATCTCATACAAAAACAAATTGGGTTGCTACAGTTGTCTCAGTGTTGATTTTGACCACATTTTGAATTACTTGCAAGATTTTCTAATTTAAACATCTTGAAAATACCACATTTTAAAAATCCTGGGTTTGAGTCTATATAACTAATATTTGTTCAAGTGAAGCAAGATTGATGTAGACTCCAAACTGCTCACTCAGGTTCCTTATAACTAATGCTACTTTTTGTTTGTAACCAGAATAGTTAGCTGTTGGTACAGGAAAGTTATGAAGAGTTAATTAGCTGATGATTACAAAGTATGCTTTTCAATGAATGTTGTAGTAGATTGACAATTTTTCACTTTTTTATAAAGTACATTTTATTTTCAAAGACCTGTACGTCTTTATCATTTTTGCCCTCATCCTTTGAAAATGAATATAAAAGCTTCCCATTATAGTTTCATGATGATGATAGTAGCAAGACAATGTTTAATAATTATCCTCAGTCTTTCACTGGTATGTCTATTTTTCACAAATAGGTCTATTTTCAGAGACTTTATCACATGAAATTAATGTGCTCTGTACATAGAATATTTTTGACAGTTAGTGTTACTGTTGGCTCCAGAGCCAAGCAGATGTGATTCAGTTCCCTGTTCAGTTATCAGATCTGTGTCTCTGGTAAGTTATCCTGTCTCTTTGATCTTCAGCTTCCCCATCTGAGAGATAGAGATAGTGTCACTCACTCACAGAGTTCTTGAAAGGATATAGTCCTGACAGCATTCAATCCAGAACAGAGTTCTACTTAATTAAGCTCTTCCTCAAATCACAAAATATGAGTCTAAATTCTGTAAATCTGTTCTAATGCCTTGCTCCTGAGACAACCTATGAAGGTGAAGATAAGAATGTGGAAATGGGACAGGGGGTCAGCTCATTGGTATAGCTCTTGTCTAGCATGTGCAAGGCCCTGAGTTTGATCCTTAGCACCACAAGTAAATAACTACTACTCCTATTGCAATCATTATTCCTACAACTATTAATAAATAATAAATGTATTTAGTTATCAAGAATCCTGGTAACTAAGTATTATAACACCCTACATGGAAAAGTAGTCTTTCTAAAGATAGATGTAAAAATTTGACTTGAAGAAAACATGACTAGGATGGGGGTGTAGCTTAGTGGTAGAGCACTTATCTAGCATACACAAGGCCCTGGGTTCAAAAAAAGAAAACATGATCATCCTTCTCTAAAGTTAGTTAATATCAAGTAAAAAATGTTATCACAGTGCTTCCTGTTATAATTACTGCTAAGTGTATACATATACATTTCAAATTAAAAGTTATCCTGATTTTTATTTGCAGAAGCCTTCATTGGTCCAGACTCTGGTTTTGTTTATCTGGCTTTTTCTTAGATGCCAGTGTATATTTGGGAAATACAGAAAGTGAAATGACATACTCTTTAGTAGAGTCGAGTCAAATGTTTGTGTCTCAAGCTCTTAGTACAGCTTTGACTCATGCCCTTCATTATAGTTCATATTTGACCTCTGCTACTTACAATGTTAGATTTTAATTTTAGTGAATTAAATTTTGTATTTCAGCCCAATATGTAACAACGTAAAGCATAGCTAAAAGAGGGAAAATGTTACCTTTAAACAAACGCTTTTGAACACTTCAATTTTTTTCTGAGTGGTTTTGGCTTGCCTTTTTGCTGTTTGTAGAGATATATAATTTTCTCTGCATATTAATGCAGTCTTCCTTCTGACATTCTCTTCCTTTTATCCAGGAGCTGTTTACCTGGAGGGAAGCCTGGAGGAAGCCAAACAGTTATTTGGACGCTTACTCTTTAATGATCCGGTATTTATCTTGAATTGTTTTTGTTTTTTTCTTTTATATATCATTACAGAAGAATTTATTGCAACTGGTTTTTGAATTTTGAAGAGACTAACAGAAACAAAATACCCAGCTCTACCATAGGTAATAGATATAAAGTATATCAGAAAGCTTATTCAGCTATAGTGGATGGGGAAGTTCCCAAGGCAGTCACTCCAGGGGTTTTCTTTGACCTGAGCCATCTTTTCTTACGGTCACTTATAAATTGAATATGAATACAAATGTAATAGCACTTAGCTTCATTTCGTAGTTTCTTTAAGTTAATTATGATTTTGTGTTGTATAATCACTGGGTACCTACCACATGGAGACTTAGTTATAGCCTTTTGGCTTTTGTGTTTCTGATTTGTTTTTATGTAAATTATGTAAACTAGACAAATGTATTTTAGAAAGTCAGTTCATAGAGAGTTTCTGAGAGGCCTATGAATAAAGAGTATGGATGTTACTTTTTTTCCCCAAGCAAATTATAGTTTAAAGAAAAAAGATAGATTCTAAAATAGTTTCTGTTGTTACTAAAGTATTATGCCATTAATATTGCCAGAGATACCTTTTTAATCTTGCATGTAATAGAGCATACTGGATGCTTTTTGTACCCAAACAAGTCAATTTAACATTTAAAGGGAGAGGCAACTTTGTATTCCAAATTGAAATGTCATCATAATTGAATGAAATAGCCCTGGTGGAGTAATAAAGAACACAGGAAGCCAGTGTTTTAAGCCTTTGTGAAACCTTCAACTTAAGTGGCTGTCAAATGTTATTACTGCATTACTTTGGGTAGTTGAAAAAAAAAATCAATAGTTTTAAAAAAATTGTGACCTGGGTGTTGTTCATGTCTGAGAATTTGATATTTTTATTAGTTTTTCTAAAAATGTGATGCTTTTTATACGTGTAAATTTCTTTCTGATGGGAGAATTATCTACAGGTGTTCTCTGTCCCCCTTTTTGTCCTACACAAATAAACAAACCTGTGTCTTGATTTGTTTCTATAGCAGATAGCATGTATTTTAAGATTTTCTTAAATCTTAAGATATCATTGTTCTAGCTGTTATCTTTTGTTGGCAAGGTCAGCAACCTTTTTACTGTTTCCTCCCTCCAGTCTTAGTCTATCCTCCCTACCCCACTCCCACC
>NW_025999961.1:7072213-7109271 GCF_001458135.2 Marmota marmota marmota
CCCACCCCTTCCTTGTCCTCTTCTCCCATCTTACTTGCACCCATGTGCTCCTATTTTCTTGAATTACACACATTGTATCCTTGAGTTATTTTTTAAAATATATTTATTTATTTATTTTTAGTTGTAGATGGACACAATACCTTTATTTTACATGTATGTGGTGCTGAGAATGGAACCCAGTGCCTCATGCAAACTAGATAAGCCTCTACCTCTGAGCCACAACCCCAGCCCACACATTGAGTTCTTAATTGCATCCGTGTGTATTTAGATTCTTTTGTCTCTAAACTGCTTCTCTCCCACTTGTCTACTTTGGAGGCTTATCTTAAGTTTCTAGTACCTAGTGCAGTGCTGGCATGTGCAGTGTTTAATAAATATTTGTTAAAAGAGTGAAATGAAGAAATTCCTAAATGAAAAAGCAGAGTCTGAACTTTATCTTACAAATGGGACTGCTGAGATTTAGAATTCATTTTAGTGTGTCTTTTATGAAAGTGAACAGGGTTCACTCAGTAATGTAGGCTTTCCATGGCACTGTTTTTAGGTACACCAATTTGGACATTGTGACTCTGACAAGTCCACACTGGTGTGCCTCTGTTACCTGGAGTATGTTAGTGAATGTGCTTTTTGTAATGGCTTCATGCAAATCATGAGCCAGAGGCAACTGAGGACAGACCTGTAGGCTGACAGAGTTGAACTGGTTGACCCTGTGTGGCAGGGGGTGAGACCTGGGTGGTGCCCAGTGATTCTGAGGGTTCTCTGTTGGTTGTCTTATCTGAAGCCTAATGAAGACAAAGAACATGATTAATTTGGGGTTAGGTGCTGTCATGAGGTAAGGGAGGTTCAATCTTGAGTGTCTGTAGTAATTGTTATTTAGGGTGAGATACAGCAAAGCAGGGGAGCTGGCTGCATTAGCAGGGAGGCCGGGGACACTTTCTACAGGGGCCCGATGGCATCTTACAGCAGCCACAAGGCATTGAGGGACTGTTAATTTTGCTGCTGGCTTTGTCAGTGTCTGTATTCTCAGTCCTGTTAACAGTGGGGCTGTCTTTTCTTTTTCTCCTCAACTGATTTTTATTCTTTCAGCTCTAGACAGTTTTCTTCTGGTTTCATCTTTTAATCTTTGTGTGACCCTTCAGGGTTTATCTGATACGTTCAGATCCATTGTCTCATTTTGATTACCCCATTTGCCTCATAGAAAGATAGAGAAGTATCCATGGTTTTTCCTATCCCCACCTCCCTTGCCTCTTTATCCTTTCTGTCCCCCAATATCTCTGACCCATGCCTTTGTCTGGTGAAATGAGCATCTTATCAAATTGCTTTTGGTAGCATAACATGGGTATTCTGCAGATAGCTCATTTCAAAAATGTTTAATATTTAACTCATCACAAATCATGTTTCTATTTAATTTTTATCTTTTAAAAACCAGAACCCTTAGGATCTTTTCTATCCTGAAGTTGTTATTTGTTTGTTATTTCCCTCCCCATGTTCTTTCGTTTTAAAAATCCTGTAACTCCTGACCCTTGTGATTGGAATTAATTCTCTCTTGGTCATCCTACTACTTCCATCTTTGTGTTCCTGTCTCACCTGACTTTTTAGCTGGATGCCACTCCCACCATTTCATCCCATCTATCATGCAAGTACAGTCTTCTTCTTAGTGCATGATTTGGCCATGACTTTCTTGCTTAAGATATTTGATTACTGTCTTCTATACTACACACTATAGCATTTAGCAGTTTTCATGATCTGACTCCCATCTGTGGTCTCAGGTTCCTTCCTTTCTTCTTCCTCTTTATGGCATTCACTAGAATCTCCTTCTTGTGTGGATATACTTCAAGATGTGTTATTTGTGTGCTTATGGTGCCCTGCTTTTGGTTCTCTCCTTTTGTTGATTTGCAGAATTCTTCATATTCTTCAGGACTTCTTTGAAGATTTAGCCAGTACCCCCTGGCAAAGTATTCCTAGCTCTTGTGTGTGGTTTCCCCTTGGAGACCCACTTGCATCCATCATGGCGTAATAGCTCAGCACTTCACAACTAGATCATTTCAACTTCATCCATTTCTTGTAATCCGAGAAAGTGGCAGCTGTGGCATAGTTTTGAATAATTTTTTTTCTATTTATGGGACCTGTTATAGCTTACTATCCATACTTATTTGCCTTCATTCTTCCCCACCAGGCCTCTTTGTGGACAGGAATAGTATCCTATTCATCTTAGGAACATAATGCATAGTAGGTGTTCAATAAAAATATGTTGCATTGATGAATGATCCATCAGTCGTGAATAATTTTCAGAAAAGCAAACAGAAGTTAGAGATCTGCCTGAGGTCCTTAAGCTAATATATGGCAGCACTGAGATTCTAGATCTGTTCCAGTGTATATGCTCTGACAAGGTACAACAGAACCTCATCTCAGCGTGTGGGATAGATGAAAGGAAATGGACATAGTTGAAATAGTCTGCCTGTGAAGTTTTAGGCTATTACTTCAAGATAGATGGCAGCTGACTTAAAAGGAGAAATCACAGTATTTTTGAAAACGTGAAGGAGCAAGTAGAAAGATGAATCCAAATGTCCCTTAGCATCTTGAGCTTTAGAGATTGTGGTTTGGTAGGAAGACAGCTGTTTATCACTATTGTTGATATATTGTTATTAATAGTATTTTCTGTGGGCAGGCACCGGCTTTAGTGCTTTGAGCATGTTGTTCATTGAGGCATCAGAGAACACTTTGAAGAAGGTACTATAAATAACTGGCTTATACCTGAGGAAATGGAAGCTTAGAGAGGCTGAGTAGTTTGCCAACATGGAATCAGAGTTAAACACAGGCAGGCTGACTTAAGCCTACAGCTCTCCCTAACACCATACTTTCTAGCTTAAGATGAAAGGTGAAAAATTATCATCTGGTCGTGTTGCATATGAGGTAAGAAATACAAGACATTTAGCCTTCTGGACTCAGGTGAAGAGTTCAGTGCTGTAGCAAAAATGAACCAGGAATCCAAACTGAGGCAGTAGTTACAACAATAAGAATGGTGAAACACTCCAGAAGAGTTGATGGCTAGATAGGGAAGGGCTCAAGTTTGGTAAATGTCCACTCAGGGGTAGAGGGGAAAGAAAGCATTGGAAGCACATAGGAAGTTGTGAGAAGGAAGTGACTTTCCTTATGATTTACAGTGTGGGAATTCAAGGGCAAGGTTACTGATTTGATTAAGGGGGGATCTTCTCAAGTGCCTTAACAATTTGATTTGTAAGCCATTTTATTAATATGGGCAAATAATCCCTAATTGTATTTTGTTAAGATGCAAGTTGTGTCCAAATACTGATTTTTTTTTTAAAGAGAGAGAGGAGAGAGAGAGAATTTTTTTTAATATTTATTTTTTCAGTTTTCGGTGGACACAACATCTTTTTTATTTATTTATTTTAATGTGGTGCTGAGGATCGAACCCAGCGCCCTGCGCATGCCAGGCGAGTGCGTTACCGCTTGAGCCACTTCCCCAGCCCAAAATACTGATTTTTAAAATTTTTGCCTCATTTTAAAATTCTAAATCACCCCCCTTCATTTAAAAAATGCTTTTCTCTCTTTTAAAAAAAGTTTTTTGGGGCTTGGGTTGTGGCTCAGCGGTAGAGCATTTGCCTCACACACGCAAGACCCTGGGTTCAATCCTCAGCACCATATAAAAATAAATAAGTGAAATAAAGGTATTGTGCCCAACTACAATTAAAAAATAAATATTTTTTTTTAAAAAGTTTTTTTGGTCATTTCTTTCAGAAGCCTAATGTTAAGGTCAGAAAGTAGATTCAGAGGTTCCCTAGAGTCAGAACATGAAGGAAAACCACTAATCCTGAGGAAATCTTAATTATACTATCTATGGATTTAACTCAACAAATGAAGTAATATACTAAGGTTTTCCATAAAATTCATTACCAGATTTCAGATGAACATTGTGTGACCCACAGTAAGAATGTGATATCATAAATGCCAGAGCTTATGAGCTAGATCTGTGGTGTTTCCCACTCTATTTTAAAACAGCTCAAGTGATAATGAATTGGTGCCTAAAATAAAAGACTTTTGAGATGAATTTTACCTATAAAAGGCATGGCTGATGCACATTCCTGGGGAATCACCAGGAATGAGAGATAGGAGAGATATGATTAAAACAGCAGCTTAATCCAGTGTATAGGTTAAGCAAATGTGTAACTTAGTTTTCAAAGGTGTTTTTGACTTCTGGGGCTGGGGGTGGCTCTTTTCCTCCCCAGCATAATAGGCTAATTAGAGTCACTACAGGCAGTTAGAGTAGTGAATACACTTTTAAAAATTAGTTTGCTAGCACTATTGAATTTGCAATAAGTGGAGTCAGCATCTGAAATAGTTCAGTATTTCAAATAATGACATTTTATTTAGTACTCTAGAGTGTGTTAAATGACCCCCTTGAGCATTAAAGACATCACTCCATTTTCCAGGACCTGCGTGAAGTTTGGCTCAATTATCCTCTCCACCCACTCCAAGTAAGTATGACCTTCCTGTCTGCAGTGAGCTTTATAGCTGCAGCCATTCGTTTTACTTTCCTTTGCCTTTTTCCCCTCATGCTTTTATCCTTTAATTCCCTTCAGTGACATTATTCTAAGCTGGGGTTTGGAATAGGAAAACTTGGGAACAAATTGTAAGGTGCACCCACGTGTGGCAGCCATGTGGTCTGGGCAGCACAAGGCAGGAAGAGCTTCTGTGTAGTAATAGAACCCCCACCCACAGCAATAGGTTTGATTCAAAGCCAAATGTGTTGACACCTATATGTCTACATGCCTGCTATTGTAGGGGAAGTACTGTGGAAGCAAGTCTGAGCATATTCAAAAAGTAGAACAAATACTAAATTAACATTGCTAAATTATAACCTAATTTGGATCTTAGAAATTGAGAGGTTTGAATCATATTGCATAAAATTTACTGCAAATTTAAACTTTAGTACCATATGATGGCTTCTTACTCAAGATGGAATTTCAACAATTTACACATGGTGACACCCTTTCCTCGGTTGGTTTAAAAATTCTTACTATTCTTTGCTTTTATTTCTTTTATACTTTGGGATATATGCATTTGTGTACTCATCTATACACATTTTCATATGAATGTGTGTATAAAATAAATAAGACTAATCAGTACTAGTTGAGCTCTTATGAGAGACACTTTGTAGTAGTAAATGACATTAATTTAGAGTTTTAAAAAAATATTTTATTAATCATATGAGGTTGCCCAAAGTTGTTGAAAATGTTCATTTTAATTATACTTTTCATATTTGCTCTCTGCCAGTTGTTAAAGGCTCATTGTTATGTGGTATACCACCTGTCGAGTGGTATAAAAATCTCCAGTGTAAGCTGAATTCAGTTTTAATGATGCTCATTTGCCCAAATAGTTGGGTCCCTAGAAGACATAGCAGTCAAGAAACTCTTAAAGCACTGGCCTCAAAGCAGTCCCCAGAACAGCAGCATCTGCATCACCAGGATATTGTCAGGAAGGCAGATTCTCAGTCCTCACTTCAGATACAAAATCTTTCACTCCAGGGTGGGGCCCAGCCATCTGCCTTTAACAAGCTCTGCCAGTGTTTTCAAGAGTGCTAAAGTGGGAGAACCGCTGCTTTACTAGATATATATATTCTCTACCAGCTGTTCTTCAGCTTGCAGCTTCCTTGGAGAGTTAGTCTAATACTTGGGATTTTGAACTATCTGTGTACAGTACTTGGCCTTGAAATTTGATAGAAGATTGGAAAATATTATTTGAGCCTTCTTTAAATATTAGGTTTGTTTGCCATTTTAAAAGTTGAGAAAAAAGCTTCCATGTTTTATTGGCATTTCAGAAATTTCTACCCACAGGAGAAGGAATTTTATAAAACACTGTCCTAGAATTGATAATTGCTCTTCTAACTAAAATCTGCTCAAGATTCTTACTTATTTCTGTTTTTCTGTAGCTACAAGAGCCAAATACTGATCGACAACTTATTGAAACTTCTCCAGTTCTCCAGAAACTTACTGAGTTTGAAGAAGCAATTGGAGTAATTTTTACTCATGTTCGACTTCTGGCAAGGGCATTCACATTGAGAACTGTGGGATTTAACCATCTGACCCTGTGAGTTAAAAGTCCTCATGTAGTCCCAACGTGACCATTTACCTGAGACAGTTCCAAACCTTTCTGTATGCCCTTCACAGGAGTTGAAGTTTCAGACACATTTCCAGGATAGTCATTGTGAGACATGAGCCAGCAGACAGCGGTGTGGACTAGGGCAAATGCTCTAATTCAGTATTTTTGGTCTCATTATCATGCATCTTGTTCCTTCATGAAATTTAAGGAGGACATGAAGGAAATAAAAACTTTTTTCATGCAGGGACAGATGTTAAATATTTTAGGCTTTGTAGACCATGTGGTCTGTGATTTGACTCTTTCATGACAGCCTGAAAGAGGCCATAGATTATAAAAGAATGAGTAGGGCTGTGTTCCATTGAACTTTACTCATAGAAACAGGCTGAGGGGCTGATTTTGGGCCTCCCATCCCTGCTCTAGATGAATGATTTTGATGATGAGCTAGTAAAATGATTAAGAAAACAAGCAAAATTTCATTTTTTGCTTTTTTAATACAATTTTTTTTTTTACTCATGTCCCCCAAATCAAGTATTCTCAACTCAGTAAACTTTAAAGAGTCTTACTATAATTTTTTTTGTTTTTAACATTCTTAAACTGTATCCCAGATTTGAATAAGGATGGATATATATATATATATATATATATATGATATAATAAATTTGGTGGAAAAAAAGTCTTGTGCCTTTTAACTTTTTTTTGTTACAGGGGTATATTCTGTATTTTACTTTATTTTTCAGTTGATACGCCTCAGCTTCTAACCAGTTACTATTTCCAGTCTTTTTTTTTTAATTGGTTGTTTAATCAATACTCACTTTATTCTTCTTTCAAACTCAACCTGTGTTAACACAAGGCTCTTCTCGGTTGAGGGGCATCATGGAATTGTATTTCATTTTGTGCTTTAAAATAAGATGAATACATTGTCTCTTTAAGTCATGCCTTTTCAAAAGTTCTGTTTTTTTTCCTGAAATTCACAAGAGTTATTCATTTCTTTATATTGTTGTTGTTGTTGTTGTTTTTTAGAGGCCACAATCAGAGGATGGAATTTCTAGGTGATTCAATAATGCAACTGGTAGCCACAGAGTACTTATTCATTCATTTCCCAGATCACCATGAAGGACACTTAACTGTGAGTTTGTGTTCAATCACTTGCTCCAATAAGATTGCTATATAATAGAGGGTGAAGATTAGAAGGGCCAAATATATATTTATGTAAATGATGACTAAGTTCTTTGGGGCTTTAGCATGTCATGTGGCTTTGTTCATTTCATTGTGTAAATGGTGTATAATGAAAATATGCCATGAGGATTCCTTCATTTAATGATCCCCTCCTCTGTGCAAGGCATGAAGCTAGGCCTTGTGGAGGAGACAGAGTAGTTGACACCAAGTCTTTTCATAATGAATTTCAAAAACTGTTACAAGAGACTAAATTATAAGTAAATAACTACAAATAAAAACTCTCTCTCTGTATGTGTATATATGTGACTATAAACATAAATTCCCACCATAAAATGTAAAAGTAACTCTAACTATTATAAGGTAGAATATGTTAAACAGTATAAAGAGGCACAGGTAAATTGTTGGATTTGTGCAGTTTAGGAAAGGATTTCTTCTAGCTGTGGAATGGAAAAAAGGCTTCATGGATATGATGATGTTTACATCTTTAAATATGAGTAGGATTTAGCCATTGGGAGTTAGCATTCCATGCCTTGGCACTCCACACGCTGCGACTAGACAAGCAAGGGCATGTCATGAAAAATCAGAAGTTTGGGCTGAAGTGTAGCTCTATGACAGAGCACTTGCCTAGCATGCTTGGGGCCCTGATTTCAATCCTCAGTACTGCAAAAGAAAAAGAAAAACAAACAAAACCCCCCAGAAATCAGAAGGTCAAGAAACAACTCAGTTTGGTTAGAGCACAGTGGAGTGTCAGGGAGTTACAGAGACCAGGTTTGATTTGTGAATAAAGTGTAATGGTCACCATTCCTCTCACTTTTGATTCATTTTATAAAACTTGATTCAGCTTTTTTATTTGTTTCGTACTCCTTTTACTGTGTGGCACCAATCAATAATGTACTCAGAGTCGTGAACAAAACTTACCTAGAGCCAGTCATGATCTCTTCCAGGCACAAGATGTAGCCCTTTAGAAGTCCCTTGAGAATTAGCCTGAGAAAGCAAACATTTACTGGGCAAAGAAACTTAGTGATAGTTTGTAAGGTACTTGTTAGTGCTGTCTTCTGTATTATTTTGAAGCAGATAACAAATCTTTCCTACTTTGCATCATTATAGTTTTTATAAGTATTTTACTTTGCAACTGTGAACTCTAGATGTTTATGTGGGACATAAATATTGCAATTAGGAAGAATGTAATGATTTGGTTAAGTTTAGATGTAATTTTACAGTGGCATTAGGCTTTTTCTAAGCCTACCGTTCATTTATTGAGCTCCTACTATGTACCATATACCATGCTGGGTAACCAACAGTATTCTTATTTTACGTGTAATTTTAAAGTAGCCATATATTACCTCTTAAAGTTAACTGCCTTTAGATGAATAAGAAAGTGTTTCCTTCTTGAGTTAAAATTAAATTCTGAAGAAAACAAACATGAGGAATGAGCTTGTTTGTTGTATATAACTTAGAAAAGCAATAAATTGCATGTGTAGTATTCTGTATCAGGGAATAGACTTCATAGGTGTCAAGAGTATCTGGTTATCTGAGAAACAGCTGAACCAAACCATATAGCTTGAAGTGGTAATTCACATTATGGCTATATGGAATGTTCTGTTAAAAATGTGTGGTTTAAGTACACACATCCCCTCTCCCCCAAGTATTACTTGTGAAGTTTTAAAGGATATTAACTATCATCAGCATTGGCGTCGTTGCTCCCTCTCTTCTTGAAATAGTATCTCCATTGGCTTCTGTTATTTCTTGCCTCTTTAGCTACTCTGTCTTAGCCTGCTTTGCAGGTTTATCATATTCTTTACAGCTAAGAAATATTTCAGTATCTTAGAAATCACTCCTATACCATATCCTCTTCCTAGTATCTCTCCAAAGCAGCTTTTCTCACAAGCATTTTCACCGCATTGGCAGAGGAATTTCAGCTGCTGTCTTTAGTGTTACCTCTGTTCTGAGCTCCAGTCCCAGTTGCCTCCTCAGCATCCCGGTTCATGTCCAACACTGAATTTCTGATCTTCTCTCACCTGCATCCTTGTCCAGCATTCCTTGAGTAATGGAATAGGTGCATTCATCCATCCAGTGTTGCATGACAAAAACCTAGGAGTGTCGTTGACTCTTCCCTCTCCACTTTCCCTGTCCAGTCCATTTACAAATCTTTACTGTTACTCTTCCAGTATTTCTTGAATGTACCCACTCTTACCACCTTGTCTCCGTCACTCACATCCTCTCCATCAGCCTCACTCACCTGGATCACTGCTGTAATTTCTGCCTAGCTATCAACATGTTACAGGAATGTGATTGACAAAGAGACCCAGTTGGAAGTAGTAACATTTATTCTCTTGGAAAGGGTAGGAAATTTAAGATCCTGTCTACAGAAAGCACAAGGCAATGCAACATTGTCCCTGAAGAGAAATGGGTTCCCTGAGTCCCCAGATTTTTCCACTGGATGCAAGCTACTACTTGAAAAGCTTATCTCTGGTGTTCTCATGAGCATTCTTGTTCTGTGCCTGAAAGATGGACAGTCTCAAGCAGAAATCCTTCAGAAACCCAGGTCTCAGACCTGTGCAAAGTAATTTTTCTAGCTCCCTACACTAGTCTTCTTATGTCAACTTGTGCCCCCAGTAGTCCATTTTGTATGCTGCAGCTAGAGGAGTTTTGTTTTTTTGTTTTTTCACAGCAGATCTCCCATGACCACAGTAGCCATTCATCCTTGGTCCACTTTAGTTGTTTCTCTTCATCTCCCCAACTTTTTAACGTTGGAGTTGCCCCCATTCTCGGTTTTCAGACCTCTTCTCTTCTGACTTCTTCTCCATAAAGGAATCTTACTCTCTCTGTCTCATAGCTTTGACTCCATCTGTGTGCTACTTTCTGATTTATGTGTTAAGTCTTTACTTCTCCCTCAAACTCTACACTCATATCTATTGAATATAGGTATATTTGAATATCTTAATATACACTCAAATTCCTAGTTGTGTTTCTGATAGTTATCTCAAACCTAATCTGTTCAAAATAAAACAATTTATACCCCAAAATGAGAATCATTCCATTATTACAATTGCTCAAGCTAGAAACCTTGGAGTCATCCTTAACTCTTTTCTTTCTCTCATATTGTGCCTCCCAGCTATTAGCATATCCCAGTGATCTTCCCCTTCTGAGTACATCTTGAATCTGACCACCTCTCAGCAGTTCCACTGTTATCACCTTGATTTGAGCCATTGTTTTCTAATTTATAATCATACTCTCCCATCTGGTCCTTACCTCCTCCCCAGTCTGTTTTCATGGAAACTTGCATTTCCCATGAAAGCAGGTGCTGTTGAGATGAATCAATGCATCTTCCACCTGAAACCCATAATCACAGTTTGTGTTTGCAGAGAAAGACCAAATAAATGATCGATGAGAGAAATATGAATTTATCGGAGTTTATAATCAATCAAACTGTGTGGAAGGGCTGCTAAAAACTGGAGCTACTATGGACTAATGACATCAATCTGAAGAGTTCTGGAAGGTTAATATTAAACCGATGATCCTGTAAAGTTCTATTTTTAGGAAGAAAAAGGGATGCAGAATCATCTATTCCATTTATTCCTATATAATGTGTCTGGGCCCTTCATAATCCTAGAGATAGGGAAAGAGTTTCCTTGAACTGTTTTCTTTTTAAAGATATTTTTATTCTGTTAAATTTCTTTTCCATGATAAAAAACAATAATAAATTTCTAGGGGGGGAAAAAAAACCTTTAAAGGGATAATTTTTAAAGGGAAGTCAGATGACATCACTCCTCTGAGTAAAATTTCCCAAGCTCTCCTGTCTCAAGGGTAAAAAAAAAAAATGCTATTATAGGTACATTGAATAACATGGCTCCCTGCTGCTTTCTGACTGTCTCCTAGACTCTTCATATTGCCCCAGGGGGGTCTTGCAGAACACTAAGGAAGCCCTTGCTTTGGGGCCTTTACTCTGCTGGTTCGTGGGGTAACAGTATCCTTTTCCAGAGAATTTATGTATCCAGACCCCTCTTCTCCTTCAGGAGTCTGTCCAAAGTCATTGCCTCAATGAGGCCTTCTTTAACCCAAGCAACCTCTTTTGTCTCTAGCACCCTTCCTCAGCCTGGAATCTCATCTCCATTTTATCCTTAGTACCAAGTGTATGGTTTACAGTTAATTGTCTGTCTTTGCCCACCAAAGTGTAAACTCCAAAAAGGCCTGGGTATTTGTCCATTTTCTTCATCCTGATTTTCTGGGGAATTCCTGGTATACCAGTGCTTAGGAGGTTGACTTTGAACAAATGATCTTTATATCCCAGCTTAATGTTCTTTGGTTGCTTTGCAGAAAGTGACTGTAGATTGAGCAAGGCATCTGGCCTTGCCCACCTGCCCAACCTGATGTCACATGTTCTTTGTCTCAGTTTGTATGGTTCTCCTACCCAGAAGCTACTTTGCTTCTCACCCTTGCTGGTATCTCTACTCTTCCTTTACACATCAGCTCTGGTATGGCTTCTGGACACAGGGAAAACTCCTCCTCCCCAATGACCTTACACCATTCTGTGTCAGATATCTGTGTTCTTTTCCTTTCTGGCACTTAAACATTCTGCCGATGGCGCCAGACCAGAAGTTCTTTGAGAGCATGTTTTCGTTCATCTCTGTTCTGTAGTGCTGTCAGATGGTAGGCTTTCTATACATACTTGGTGAAGAACTAAGAGTTTTGTAGGCACCTAAGTCATATTGAGAGGGAAGAGGAAGTGGCTCTGGAGGGAAGTGTCATATTGCTTTATGTATAAGGGAAGAAATTGAATATGTGGGATTATCTAAGCATTAAAACTCATTTAAAATGTGCGTTGGATTACATTTCATAGTTGCATAGTGTTGGGAGGAGTGTGGCAAATTATTCATTACTTTGATTGAAGGACACACAACTGCAGGAATTTGTTTTGGAAGGCATCAGTAGCATTGAGCCATTCCCTTACACACTTGTTTTGCAAGGAATAAGGACAGTTGCGCAGATGTAATCATGTTTTTCACATTTTGAATGCTGATGGGGAAAAACACATTGTTCTGGAAATTGGGTATTTTCCCTTGAAAATACTCCAGAAGGAATGTTAGGCTTACACAATTGTTCTAGCATAAGAAGCTTGAATGGGAGCATGGAGGGAAGAAGTTCTGTTTCAAACCTGAAGTTCTTGTTTTTTGGGGTAAGCCTTCCCAGTAGAGTCAGTGTAAATAATGAGAATGTCTCAAAAAAGTATTACTGAGGCCAGAATGCCTGTCCTGTTATGTGTGGAAATTTTCAGCCATAGGAGTATTATCTGTATCTCTCTTCTCTGCTGCCAAGCTAAAGAAGTGTTGCTCATCTGCATGCCTGCTGTGTGCAAGAACTGTTCACTATGGTGGCATGCACTGGCAAGATGAATATGTGGGATTTTTTTGTTTAATTTTAGAGGAATGATTTGGGATAATGAGAAAGAGAGCAAGGGTTACAAATAAAACGTTTAAGAACCAGTGATTTAATCCTGACTTGCTCTCTCTAGACTGCTCTGTGTGTAAATCATCCAGACAAACAGGGATCTTATCTCAAAGATCTCTTCAAGAAGATAGATTCCCTGCCTCCTGCTTGGGGATTTCTCCATCACTGAGATAATTTGGCCTTTGTATCTGACCTGCATTCTGCCTGCTAGCATTTGACTATCTTTTCTTTAATTATCATGGGAAATGTAGACCATCTGGCTACCACTCTTGGTATAATAGACCTATGTGGCATATCACTGTCACTTTTAATAGTATATTCTGCTTTCACCCCATGTTCTTCTATTAAAGCCCTCAAAATAATAAATCACAGTCTACTTATTTTACACTAGGTGGCCCTCTCTGGTAGCTCATGTCCTATGGCTTAGAATCTTTAGAATCAAGAGTGAATAGGGAAGTTAAAGGAAGAATGTGTGTGTGTGTGTGTGTGTGTGTGTGTGTGTGTATTTGACTTAATAAATATATATTTGTTCTCATGGAAACTTTAGTTTGAGTTAAGTAATTATAAAAGGCGGCTATGCTGAGAGAATAGGAAACATCTAGGATTCTCAAAACCTGAATTTGAGATTTGAGTTGTTTACACTGGTCCCTGACATTGCACCAAAAATCAGCAGACCTTTTCTCAGGTTTACAGAGAGCTTAACTATAGTTTTCTGCATTGTTTCTAGCAATTTCAAATTAAACTGTTCAGAGTTTGTTTGTTTAATTTAGGGATAGATAAACACTTGATAAAATCGAGAGTATTGAAGACAATGAGGGAATGCCTATCTAAAACATTTAGCACTGAAAACAAATTCACGGGAATTCTTTGAACTGTCTAGAACCCTTTTCCCATTTCTGAAGAGCAAGCAAATCTTTCCCAATGGTGATGATGCTATTGCGGATAACCATAGCTAACATATCAGGCAGGTGTGTTTATCACAAGCTAGTCACTATGATTAGATTGCATGTTCACTCAGTCTAACCTGTGAGATGGGTACTAATTTCTCCATTTTGTAGATGAGGAAATTGAGGTCCAGAGATATTTAGTAATTTTATGAGTCACTTAGCTATGACATGCTAGAGTCACAGTTTGAACCCTTGTGCTTTTTTTTTTTTTACTATGAATATCTAACACAAGGCATTGTTTACAGTATGATAACTCTTGTGCTAAGTCGCTTAATGTTTATTTTCTAGATTTCTACTAAAACTAAAAAGCAGATATGTTCTCTTTGTAAAATAATAATTTATAGCATCAACATCTGTAGGTTTTCCATTTAATGTCTTATTCATTCATATTGATCCACTACAGTTGTTCTGAAATAAACAGATTGCCTTTCCACTGCCCCCTTTGTGGATTCCTCATCCTCTATAGGAGAGTATAGACTTCACACCACCTGGCAGCTCACCTATCTCAGCTCTCCCTCATTTGTCTCTGATTTCTCCTCCAGTTCTACCCGGTAGTCATCTAGCTGCATCTTGACCCCTTGCTTTTTCTGTAGCAGTTTCTCTTCTTGGAAAACTCTTCTCCACCCTTCTCTCACTAGCCTCTTGGGCTTTTCCTGATTCTGCATTCATCACGGTCTATCTACATGAATTTTTTCAAAAGGCACATGTCCAGCTTACAGCCCCATAAATTCTGATTCCTTGATTCCTGGAAGAAGGTAGGCATTGGATATGACAGCCAGGTGGATGAGCCCCTGAAATGCCTCTACTCAGCTTTCTGGAAGGCCAGGAGGAGCACCCGCATTTACCTGTGGTCTCTGTGCTGACACTGAAGCCACCACAGTGCATTGCAACAGCCAGTTTGCATGTGGCTTCCAGAGGAACTGTCTGTTCCTGAGGGCAGTAATAGGATGTTGTTGAGCCTCTCAGGTTCTGTGGCTTTCAGCACAGAGCCTTGTGTATAATCAGCCTCCGCTACTGGAACACTGAATCGCCATAACCTCAGAAGGATTTTTTTCCTTGCTTACCATCCCTGCCTCCATCCCACTCTTTGGCAACTGGCAGATTCATTCTGAAGCAGAGTTCAAAAAAGGAAAGGATGAAATTTTAAGAAGCACTATTTGGACTTTCTTATTTAGGTGAAGAGCAAGGTCTTTCTTATCTCTTTTCAACTTACTTTCCAAATTTAAACTGACTACAAAAATATGGAAGATTAATAGCTTCCTTCTCCCCCACTGACATTTGGTTCAGGCTCTGGGTTTTGGCAGGAACTTACAGATCTCAATTTCTGCTAGCCACCCTGCTACTTTAAGACCTGTCAGGGCCTGTGTTAAGTAAAACTGGAAGCACTTCTGTTTCATCCTCACTGCTTTCCTCCTTCACTGTCAGACAGCGTTACTATTCAACAACGAACCAGGAACCCTGGCACTGGAAGGTGGCAGCTGGGGCCCAGTAACCAGTGGTGTTTCGTCCCTTGCATGAGCTCATGTGTACACTGGAGTAGTTGGTTCTGAGGCATGAACACTCCATATAAGCAGCCTATGGAGTCTTCTTCCCTCATCAAAAGCATATGTTCAGAGAGGACCCCCTTTGGTTAGCATAACTGTATTCCCAAAATAGGATTCCTGTTCCCCCATGGCTTCTGCTTTGAGAACCCTCCCCCTCCAATTTGAAATCTAATCCAAAAAAGATACATCACTTCCAGCCCAAGTCTTCTGTAATTATAAGATATTGGACTGTAGTCTCCTTAATGTTGGGGTCTTCTATGAACATTATATGCTTGGCCTTTTTGTAAAAAATTGTGGTACTGGGAATTGAACTCAGGAACACTACCATGAGCTACATCACCAGCCCAGCCCTTTTAAAATTTTGAGACAAGGTGTCAAGTTGCCCATCCTAGCAGTGAACTTGCTATTCTCCTGCCTCAGTCTTCTGAGTAGCTGGTATTACAGGGGTGTGCCACCATGTTTGGTTGTACTTGTCCTTTTTAATTTTGAATTCTGGCATGGACATTAATTTTAATGAAACACTCTATTGAAGAAAAGATGGAGTTAAGGGGGAAATAGGAGGAAGGGAGCAGAGACAGGCAAAGAGTTATAGTCTAAAATTCAACAACAAGCATGGCTTATGAAGATCAAGCTGTATTTCTGCTTCATGAATCATTGTCAGACAAATTAAGAACATATTGTTTCTTATTTATCTATTGTGAAGGATTCAATATCAAGCATTGAGAATAAATCTTGATTTTCATAAGCTCTGTTGACACTTTTGAGCCATAGAGCATAAAACTTGCATCTAATAAACAAAGTGTGACGCGGAACAGTAGAGGGCATGACACCAGCACCACCCAGCTGCTTCCTGCTCTTGCTCTGTGTTCAGGAAGGTTTCTTCAAGAGACCAAGAATTTGTTATATTTATCGTAGGAAGCATTGTAGTTTTAGGTTCATTATTTCCCCAAATCCTGGAGATTGGGCATAATTCAGTTTTTGTTTGGGGAGTTGCCATCTTTGTATCTACCCACCTTCTCCTAGGTTCCCTCCCCACCTCTCTCCTAGTGAGTGTTAAACCAGGTTGTTTTGTGGATACCTCTGTAACAGCTTGGTTGCATAATTTTTAGGTGGTATCTAATATTACCTTGGATAGTTTTTAGAGGACTCTTACCTGTCTGAAATTCTTAGTAGAAATTTTTGTTTTGAATTCCTGAAATTGAAATATGAAAATTTTAATTGATTAAAGATAAAGGATCAAAGTATGAAAACTGAGATTCAGATAGCATAAATCTTTAAAATAATAATAAAAGGAAAAATGTACATAAATAATTTAAATCTTTTCAATATTACTTACTAAAACATAATTTCTCTAAATCCTATAATATCAAAATTAAGATCTGTGCCCTGAAATTTGATGTTTGTTTTAGACTTTTAGGAAACCTTCCTTAAGACCAATGTACAGTGACAGAAAGTAGGCTGTTTGCCTGCTGGTTGGGGGAGCATTGAATTCCTAGGGGTACAGGGAATTGGGGCAGTGGAAATGTATAAGATTTTCAAAATTGATCTAATTGTTCCCTCAAAGGGGGTATATTTTATTGGATGTACATAATACTTAAGAAAAATGATTTTTAAAAATTTTTAATCCTTCCTTATTTAATAGCATTAAACTTGATAGAAATTATTGACCTTCTGTCATATTATAGCATATCCCCAACCCTACCCCACTGCTACTAAACAAGTAAAAAAACTAAGTGTTAAGTAAAATCCAGGTAGCAGATCAGAAAGGGTTATGCAGGAGAAGCAGAGAACATATGGAATATTCCACATCATCCAAGGGAAATGGTTGAGGATGGAGACCCGGTGTTCCTGTCATGAGATGTTCTCAGGGCTGGTTCGGCCCAACATATGAGCAAGCCCTAGACGAAAAGTGAAGTGATTTCTTTATGTGCTCCAATTCCTTCTGACCAGTTGCTGCGAAGTTCTCTGGTGAATAACAGAACTCAAGCCAAGGTGGCAGAGGAGCTGGGCATGCAGGAGTATGCCATAACTAATGACAAAACCAAGAGGCCTGTGGCGCTGAGGACCAAGACCTTGGCGGACCTTTTAGAATGTGAGTCCTACAGGGTAAAGTTTTTCTCTTAACCTGCAGTTCAAAGTTTAAGTCAAGTTGACCAATTTTTATCCTCCTCATTTATACCTTTTGGCTAAAGAAACCTCTTTTCTCTTTTAGTTTTTGTTTGTTTGTTTGTTTGTTTATGCTTTTCATCAAAGCTTGTTTGAAAGAAAATGATTTGAAATTAAGATGTGAATAATGCATTTACATTTAATCTCTCTGTTCAATGGTAGTTTCCCCTATAGTCCTCCCTCTCTCAGCCATCATATCCCTTTATGTGACACAATAACAGATGTAAAGATTGGTCATTGTGAATCATAGCTTTTTGCCACACAGCAACCTTCATAAAGTGGCCCAGAAAAAGGGATAGGTTGTCCACAAAAGACGAAAATTTTCATTGATTATTTTGAATGAGCTCACAGTTCTACTTTGCAGTTTCTGATATGGTGTAGTTGCATTATAAATAATTCCATTGTCGCTAACTAAAGGATTACATAAATAATTTTTTCAGATATTATCTCAAAGGAAGTGGACCATTGCAGGCCTTAGAATTTTGTTGTTGTTGTTATAATATTTTTGTCAATTGCAATTATATACAAATATTAAAGTATGTAGAAAACCAGATTATTTAAAAAGTACAAAGGCAATTTAAGGAATTATTTTTCAACTGAATAAAAGTAACTGAAAGATTAAGATTATATAAAAATTTAGTTGAGAAATCAAGAGCATTTTTCTTTTTAGCTCAATGAAAGCTATTTTTTTCTTTTCCTTTTTTTCTTTTTTGTTTTTTCTGTTGTTTGTTTTAAATCTACTGTTTGTCTACGTGGTTAAAGTTCCTTTTTAATTGCATCATCTTTGTAACCAATGTTTGTTTATCTATCTATATTTAGTAGTTCACCATTTATTAATGCAAAATTGTATATATAGTTATGTTGTCATTAAGCCCAGAACTAAATTTTTCTTAATGTGGGCAGATTAGATCTTTAAAAATTGTCGTCTTCTGTTCATGAAATTTTAATGTGGGACTCTTACATAGATGATCTGAAGATTAATATGGGAGTAGTAGGCCTCAAGAATGTGTTTATTCTGATATGTTATGTTACACATTCTGAATATGTTGTTCTTCAAGCTGCATTTTGATTTGTTAGATATAATGTGGTTGTGGACTCAGGTACCCTTTTTTCCCTGCTGTACAGCAGCATTTTGTGTGTCTTTTATTTAGCCCTTAGCTAACTGCAATTTGGCCTTTGTTACTATGTGATTTTGCATCTTAATAACACATCTATGATGCTGCTGCTAATATTAGTGATAAAGATTAGAATTTTAAGGAAAGATGAAATGGTTATGCTGAAATAGAAAGGGCCTGGAAGGTGAAAACTTTATTAATATGTTGCTTAAAAGTCTAGGTCTTTTGCTCTTTTTGATAAATTGCAGTGAATATTTGTTTTTATTTTTTTTCCAGCATTTATTGCAGCACTGTACATTGATAAGGATTTGGAATACGTTCATACTTTCATGAATGTCTGTTTCTTTCCACGATTAAAAGTAAGCTCATATGAAGTTTAAATGTGTGGTATACTTTGTTTCTGGTGATTCCAGAACCCTTTACTAAATGCGTTTTGGGAACTTACCACAGGAGTTCATTTTGAATCAAGATTGGAATGACCCCAAATCCCAGCTACAGCAGTGCTGCTTGACACTTAGGACAGAAGGGAAAGAGCCAGACATTCCCCTGTACAAGTAAGTACTCGTTGCTTGTAGACCATTGGACCAGTATGCTTAGCTGATCTTCATGTGCTTTGAGGGAAAACTAATGAATGGGCTGATCATGACGAGAGCCCAGGATCAAGGCATACTGACTGTTGGTGAGGCACTGGGCCCAGCAGAGAAACTCCTTGGGCCTCTCCATCTTGGCAGTAAGATGGAACCATGTATTTGCATAGGCAAGGGGTAAAACAGCATTGAAAATACATTTTTTAAACATCCCTAAAATCATTTATGGATGATTTATCTCTGTGCCTTCTCCCAGCTCTGAAATTCTCTGTACTACTGCATGGCAGGAAGACATACTAAAATTACAAGATCAAAATAAGAATTGTTCTTATGTACATTTTTATATTTGTCTTCTTATTTCTTCTAATCTAGAAACACAGCCTAGCACAACTTCTGCATCTAAATTAGAAGATCCTGGGTGCTTATTTGTAGCAGTATTTGGGTACTTTTCTGTTCTTGCCCTTGAATGCCTATTGGCTTCTGTCTCTGTCACCTAACAGATAGGTTGCCTCCCCCAGTGGTCACTGTGAGAAGCAGGGCCGTTGTTCACTGCTGCTGGGTTACTCAGATATTAAAAGCTTCTTTCTTAGAATTTATATCAAAAGCAGCCTTATACTTTTGAGTATCTTTTCACTCTGAGTAATAGCCAAAAGTCATTCAAGAGCAATTAAGGTAAGTAATGGGTCACTTACCACATCCACCAGTTGTGATGATAGTAGGTTTGACTCTGAAGACAAGTAATCGTCTTGTGACACTTATATGTTGATTCAGAAGGTGATATAAAGAGGAATTATAAACTGAAGGGATTATCCAAGTATATAGGTCTCATCCTAAAGTATTGTTGATATGTGATTTTAGGGATGTTTAAAAATATATTTTCAGAGCTGTTTTACCCCTTGCCTATGCAGAAGTGGTTGCAAGCACACATTTGTGTATGTGTTCCATATGAAATGAAAGCCCTCCTGTGGACTTTTCAAGCTTCAGAATACTCAAGGAGAAACATAGTGGCAGTTGGGAATTTTAAATCTTTTTTCATATTTTTATTTAATACTCAGAACAGTTCATAGGTTTTTTTGCTAAAAGCAAAACTGAGTCCAGGAGAAGGTTGAGTCACCCCACAGCAAGCTACTCGAATTGTGCCAAGAAGCTGTCACTACAAAACAACATTTCCTTTATTTATTGGGGAAAGAAGCCCAAATGTTTAGAAATGGCACTTTAATATGTGCCTAATAAGCATAGTGAATATCTGAGCTGTATTATATGAAAGGCTCAAAGCATTTCCTCGTCAAAGTGATAATTAAGGTTCAATAAACTAAATAGGATGATAAACTTTTCATAGGCCAGGCACAATTGCCGTAGTAAGTACTGCCGTGGAGAAGCCAGCACTGCACGCTCATCCCTTGGAGTTTAGGAATACAAAGGAAATTGCTGTGCTCCCTTCTCATGCCCCCCACCCCCCCCAGAGGAGTACATGATGAGTCTGTTCTTTGTTATCAAGATGATGGGGTTGTTTTACATAGTTTTTTCACGATTACTATATTCATTCCATTATCTTTGTTGGTTATTTTTAATTTCCCTTTTCCTTGAAGTTATCAGATTTACTGTATTTGAAATCTGGACTACTTCATTAAAATCCTGTAGCTTTGTTTTTAGGTGATTGTGTTGTGTACTTGGCATTATAATGTACCTTTGAAATGATCTTAGATGTTTCAGAAATTAAATATGTTTTCTGATCTCTTCGATAAAATATCAGACATTAGAAAGAATCCATAAAGGATGTGAAACCTCTCAGACATGACCTGAGGTATATTACCTGAATGTTTGCTGGATTTAGCTGTGATTAGCACTGAAAAACAGTGACCAGACTAAAGCTGTTAACTTTCACAGTAGAACTTTTTAAATTTTATGATACTTTAAATATGCACACTTAGATGTCAGTTGGAAGTATATTGCACTGCACTGTGAGTGTTTAGATGCTATTCATATTACTTTGGGAAAAATATAAAAATGAAGTACAGAATTTTTAAAATTTGCTATTTCAAAAGCTCTCAGTATTTGGTCAGTTTGACAAATTAAAAACTCACCCCTCTCCCTTTTCTACCATTTTCATGTTACTTGTTATTTTTACCTCCCTTTGTCTAGGCAATAAGTACATGGGGTTTGTTGGAGTTTTATAGTAGCAAGAGAAATTAATTAGTGCTTTTCTATAATTAATGTTCTTTTATTTCACTTTAGGACTCTGCAGACAGTGGGGCCATCCCATGCTCGAACCTATACTGTGGCTGTTTATTTCAAGGGAGAAAGAATAGGCTGTGGGAAAGGACCAAGGTACGGGAAGAAAATACTTCAAATTTCATGGAATGACTGTCCTGTGTGAAAGGAAGTCCCTACTTGGTATTTTCAAGTCCTATAGTCTCCTTGCTAACTTAGAGTGTGGAGTGTTTGAGGATAATAGTAAAGTGAATCCCAAGGATTAATGTCCCCACCAAGCCAACCTCTGAACTTTATAAACATCCTTAAACAGGGAATGCCATTAAATAAGGGGCTTTGCTTACTTAGAGAAAGCCATTTTTGCTGGTACACAGGTCAGTTCTATCCAGTTTTAGTCTGAGTACACATGAATGCAAGCTAGACATGTAAGATATGCCATGTTGTGCATGACATAGTCCTTAGACCTTTGATTTTTTATCACATCTCATTTGAATTTTGTGGAAATGCTCTCATCTTTGTTAAAAAAAAATTACGTGTATTATCGCTTTTCTTTGACCCCTCCAATCTATATCTTGTTTCTCTATTTTATTTATTTCCTCTTTAAATTTTACATTGAGAGTATTCAACCTTAAGCAAGAAATACTTCAGACCTATTATAAATGGAAGACATTTTATTGCATATGAAAAGTGTAGAATGAGTATCTTAAATAGGCTTTATGCAAATAAAAGACATTTCTCATGCTCTTGTGTATGTTCCTATCTGCACAATTCAATATTTGACAATAGAAAAATCACATGAAATTTTATGCACCAAACATGAAAATCAGCCTTAATAATTTATAGCCATAACTTGTGTTTTTGAAAAAATAATCTTTAAATTAAAGCGTATCTCACCTTTATTTTATTTAATAGTATTCAGCAAGCAGAAATGGGAGCAGCAATGGATGCACTTGAAAAATGTAAGCCTATCTCTTTTTCTATAATTATATGTTCATAGTGTAATGAGTGTTTTATGGAGAAAAAATGAAGAAGTAGAAAAATGGTAAGTACTGATAAAATGTGATCTTGTTTTCTTCATAATTATTCTCCAACAGAGTACAGTAAAATATAAGATATGTATAAAATGGGCTTATAACTTAAAAATTAATTATTCCTGAGAGTGCATTTTGATTGTCATTTTCCTTTTTTGCATTAGAGTCCCACTCTCAGCCCATGTAGCTCATGTGAACATGAGGTTATTGTGTTTTCACCCATATATTTATACTTCCATAGTTTTATACAGAAGTAAAAGTATAAACATGAATATTTTTCTTTTCTGTTTTTGCTTATTGTTTTATTAAATTGAATATTTACATGCTTCTGCATATATTTGTATACTACAATCTTACATGAGATACATTATTCTTGCTCAGTAATACATCATGGGAAATCTTTCAAGTCAAAGGGAATGCTTCAATCCATTTTTTCCTGCCCCCCCCCGTACTGGAGATTGAACCCAGGACCTCTTGCATACTCTATCACTATGCAATAGCTCCAGCCCCTCCATTCTTTCTTAATGACTGCATACTATTTCCCACTATGGATGTGCTATCTTTTATTCAGCTTTTTAAATTATTACTATTGTGGCGAATACTTTGTTTCTGCGTGTGTACACGTGTTTATCATTGTCAAAATAAATGTCTATATATGGGTGCTTTCAGTTCTATGGGATAGATTTCAAGAGTGGAAATCCTGGGTTGAAGAAACTTAAATCACATAATTGACCGTGGAAGGGACTGCATGGTCTTTTCTAAATTGAGTTCGAGCCATTTTTCTTCTAAGCAGACGTGTGGGCACACCATGATAATGTAGTTCAGTTATGCTGCAAGTACCCAGCGAAAAGAGTTGGGAGAGAGTGAACTGCAGGAAGCAAGAGTGAAGAGGCCCAGGACACTCAGTTGTGGGAAGGATTCCAGGAAAGGCAAGAGGACTGAGACCCAAGTGGTAATCCGCAGACAGTGCCTTCCTGTTTGGGAGAGCAGGGAGGTAGTTGGGTGGGGGAGAAGCCAGTGCAGCCAAGATCTAATGTCCATGGAATCTTCACTGAGAGTTTTACATTGAATCTGCTGGGAATTTTTTCACCCATTATATATATATTCACAATCACATATTGAAATAAAATTAAGGTTCCATTTTCCAGTTACAGAATTGTTAGAGGTTATCTTTGGAGGCTTTTTTTTTTTTTTTTTTTTCACCTCCCTGACCCATCTCCAACCTGGGGTAAGGAATGAACACTGTATAAAAGAATTTAGGAATATACTGTAAATAAAGTCACTCATTATGCTTCACCCTTAAAACACAGACACACAAACTTAACTTGCCAGGCCCAAAGAGGCCATGTTCTCCCTCAGCTCTGCTTCATAAGGAAGAAGAGCCTATTGCCCACAGCAATCCCTCAGCTGGCCAGGCAGAGCCTCTGCATTACCAGATGGCACACGTTTCCTTTGAGAAGCGTGTCATTTAAGTACATGTATGTGACTAAGTATATGAAATGGCTATTTCTGTTCTACACTTGATTTCTTCATTGCCACACAAAAGTTAGACCATAAATGATCACAGAATTATAAAATTTCCAAATCTTAGTCCAGATTTTCCTTGTGTCAGCACTGTTTCACAGTGTCGAGTATCAAACTAAATATAGCTTCAACTGTGCCACTGAGTGATGTTTTTCTTTAATCAAATCAAAATTCTCTACTTGATTTACTTTTACAGATATGGGCTTTGGACCTTTCCTGGTAAACTTTAAAAATAGAATTAATTGCCAAACATAATGACTTAGAATATGGCCTCCTTTTGTCCTTCCGAGATCCTTTAGACTTTTTTAAGAAACTTTAGTTCTTGATATATACTACCACTATGTGTCTGAAGCTTTGGTTTGAGCTTTTCAAAAATAGACCACTCTGTTGTATGGTGTCTTTTAATCTCTCCCCAAAAATCACTTGTTGCCAGGAGAACAGTGTTAAAGCATCTGGTTGGGAACATTCCAGAACCACACATCTGTGTTTTAACATTTCTGTATATTTTGGTACCATTTATACTCATCACCTCAGATATTGAAATCTAGAATTGGGAATGCTGATCCAGATTCCTGTTTATTTCTGAATAACAAAAGTAAAACACAGCTACATACATGGATATAAGTGTACGTTGTGTGTATGTGTTAGTTTGCATCATTCTTTGCACAAGTGGCTATCTTTTATTAAGTATAAAATATATCTCCTTGTGTCAGATAACTTTCCCCAGATGGCCCATCAGAAGCGGTTCATTGAGCGGAAGTACAGACAAGAGTTAAAAGAAATGAGGTGGGAAAGAGAACATCAAGAGAGAGAGCCAGATGAGACTGAAGACATAAAGAAGTGAAGGAGGGCATGGAAGTGGCGGAGTATTTACCTGCTTAATAACTGTGACTGTTGCCCATCGAGACCTAGCCTAGTTTTCCCAGAGACAATGAATGAATTGTGCCCATTGAAATAAAACTCAAAGTCAAATTGCTGTTGTTGTTTTACTGATCAAATATTCTGTTTTTAGCTGGATGATCTTTATTACAAAGTATTTGAGTCTTGTATTTAATGGAAACTTCACTTGGGTGGATGTGCATTATTCCCTTTTATTTTGCCCTTTAAACAATAAAATTTAAAAAGCATATTCTATGTAGAATAGATCCTGTTTTTCTATCTCTGTCTTAGATTGTAACCTCAGACTGTCAGCTGATAGGTGAAAATTCACTTTATCAGGTATTTTGACTACATGGTAATAACAACTGTACTTTTCAAAACACCTGGATTATTAACTGAATTCTCAGCTTTCACCTGGTTGTTGTCAGGTTCTCAGTCACAAATACTGAACTTAACCCTCTGTAAGCAGCGAGTCCTTTGTAGGTGGGGTCCATTTAACATTTAACTGGCTAGTGGGAGGTGGAACACTGATGTGAGTCACATGCATTCTTCAAATCATTGGCATACAGGAGAAGTCATAAAGTCATGATTCTTAGCGAGACCACTCTCAACCAACTGCTCTCATCTTGGGGTCAGATGTCCCTTTGAGAAGTCTCAGAACCTCCTGAAATTGTATTCAGCTTTACCTGGTGGAGAGGGAGAAGGGGTAGGGAGCAGGGAGGAGCATTCATAGCTTCCATCAGCTTCTGTAAGTAGTCCCTTCAGTAAAGGGCTAGCTTTACATTAGAGGACATGACATTTTTTTAAAAAAAAATGTTATTTTACACTGAGCATCACTGATTTCTTATTAATAAAGGCAAAACTTCTTTGGAACACAAATGTGTTTTATTATTATTTCAGTGAATATTATATATGAATGCCTTCTATATATCAGGCATTGTTCCAGGCACTGCAGTTTCATCAGTGAACAGAACAGACCAAGCCCCCCTGCCCTCGGGGAGCTTGTGTGCTACAACAGGAATGCACGGTCCACAAGGAGTTCAGTGGCAAGAGGTGCAGTAGGGGTTGGGGGAGAGGAGAAGAATAGTGAGCACTTCAGGTGTCTGGGAGTGTTTCTTATCTTACCTGTATAGCTAGAAATGCTTTAGATCCATTATTGAAAATTTGGAAGATTATTTTCTTGGCAGGAAAAAGAAACAAATGTTACTTTGAAAATATTGAAAAAAAAATAGGAAAGTAAATCCCCCATGATTCCATCACACAGGGAATTCTACCCCGCCAGACCTGCACACCCAAGCTCTAAGTGTTGAAACGATGAGATGCCATACAGCCTGCCATATCTTTTATGTCTGATTCTTTAGTGTTGAATGCACATTTACATAATTGTTGGTGGCTGCATGCTCATGCAGATCTTGAAGGCCAGTTGTGGGTACGTCATCATTCATTAATCAGTCTAAAGGAAGATGCAGTCAGTGAGCAACTTGTTGCTGGTGCCTGTAAGAGAAGGTTGCCATGACGCCCCTGCTCCCCACCAGTGAGACCAGGAGATGACTGTGAAGTGGCACTGAGGAGGGAGGGGACACTCATTTCTGAGCCAGGTTGTTTCTGCCACCCTTGGGGATGAAGTCTGCTTGAGCATTATATTTAAGTTATGCTAGCACCAGATCGCAGGACTGGAAAGAGAACACTGGAGTCACAGGTGACCTTGACAATGTTAGGAGCAAAGCAAAACAGTTGATTTTTTTTGCCCCCCCCTAAGCAAACACATTCCCAATCTTGAATGTGCATGAAAATAGTAATGAATCCAACACGCTGTTCAGGAATTTTTATCTGGCCTTGATTTTTCCTCTCTGTAGTACTCTGGCCTTTTCCATCTTCTCTCTCCAAATTAATGGCTCTTGAAACATGGAGAAGTGAAGTCTGTAAAATACTAGTTTAGCTCTTGTGATGGAACCCAGCAGACACTCTGTGAAGGCAGATTGGCCTCACGGATCAGCACTTTACAGAGCATTAGGAGACTGGCAACCAGATTCTGCAGCTAACCATGTGGAGCAACTTGGCAGGCCACTGTGACCAGACTCCAACCCTGCTGCCTGCCCAATCCAACCCTGTCTGATTCCCCTAGTTCTGCTCTGGAGAAGAGCCAGCAAGATGGTAAGTTCATTCACTAACTCAACTGTATGTCACATGCTGTTGCTCCTAGAGGCTGAATAGAAAAAGTTTCTTTTCACAAGTCACCTTGGAGGGTGTTGGGCGGGGGGGACTTGTAGATACTTGTTTTTCACTTTACATGAAGTCCAGGCACCTTGCAAGCTCCAGCTCTCAATCAAGGGCCCATGATGAGCATCTACTGCCTTCTGGGTCTAAAACACTAAGCAGAATCCATGTCCTCAAAGAGCACTTTATTTAAAAAAAGGAAACACACCCGTTTGTTTCAGGTGCCACACAGAGGCTTAGGAGAGAGTGACCATTCCTTCAGGTTTTGGGGGTTGATGTACTTGGCTAGGCTACGGACTCTACCTTACCATACTCCCCAGGACAAAAGGCCTTTCATCCGGTAGAATATTCTATTTTTCAACCGCAATATCATTATGACATCTCACAAAAATCTGATTTGTTTTTTTAGATAATAGGTGGTTACAATGGTTAATTTTATGTTGAGTTGGCCAAGCTAGGGATGTTGTTTTTAAAAGCAGCTAACTTAGTGGTAATTTGTTACACTGCAATAGAAAACTAGTACGCTCCCATTCTCTGAGTAGCTAATCTCCTCACGTTCCTATTAAGTTTAAAATACCATCAAGGTTTCCCATCACTGTAAAGTTAAGCCCAAGTTTCTTCCCATGGCATGAAATCCCTCAGGAGCAGGTGTCAGCCCTTTGTGCTGGCTCCCACCAAAATGTCCAGCGTTGCAGAAGTAATTGCAGATCCTTCAATATGTTCTGATTTCTCTCCCCTCCAGGACTGCCTGAAATAGGCTACCTCCTTGCTAATTATTTCTTACTCATCTATTTGGCCTTACTCAAACACTATTTCCAGCAAGCCTTTCCCTGGATCTTATATTTGAGTGAGATCTACATTCTTGGATTCTTTCCTGAATCACATCGTCACATTGTATTGTCACTGGCTCTTCACTTACCCATCTTTCCCCACTAGTCCACAAGCTCTGGGTGGACAGGACTATCACGAATGCACCTTGGAACTCTGGGCAACTAGCACCGTGCCTGGGCTCCTTCCCATTACTGTTTGATGACTAAAAATAACTGGGCTCCTCTACAACACCCAAGGGGAGCTCCAGCTTCCTTTAAGCAGTCTTCCTACAGGAACTCAGGCTGAGAGGGAGAATGACCCACTAGAGACCAGTGGAGCATGTTCTCCCTCTCTGGATCTCCTGTGCCTAGATTCAGGCAAGAGCTAAATGCTAAAATAGTTCAGCATCTGCTAGTGGGGTCCTGCAGGAAGAGGACAGCTTGTCCTCTCTTGTCAACCTTGGTTTTTCCACCTCTACAGGGCAGGAAGCCCAGATAAAATGGACAAGGCAGATGAACGGCAGCTCCAGGAATACTCTTGCTGAGTTATTTGCAATGAGAGCCACAGAAACCTGAGGTGAGGCGTAGTCATCAGTGACAGCACTAACTGGTGGCTTGGGACAGGCTTTAGTCACCAACAGTGTCATCTCCAGCAACTCCCTCTTTAGTATTTGCTTTGGACAAATGATCTTTATTTAATCTTATATAATCTTATATAACACATCTCGTTTTTGTCTCTGACTAGATTGTCATAGTGCTGCTGTGTTTCAAGCAAGCGCTCAGAACATCATTTCCCCTTGAGATCACCCACCTCTGTCTTGCACAGTCAGTGGCCCTAGAGTTGCCTTGTAAAGAGAAGCCCCTAGGATCTTTGCCTGTAAGTTAGCCAGAACTTGGAACCCACAGGACCCGTCACCTCAAGAGCTGATTCTGTAAGTTTTCATTCATTTTAGGTTAAGGAAGGAATTTGAAATGAAGTGTTTTTGTTGTTGTTTTTTAAGCAGCTAGCTGACCATTTATACGCTGAATATTAGCCCATCACAATTTGAAATTTCTTGATAAAACAACACATAATGAAAGTGCAAGGAGACTCTTAACTGTAGCGATTCTAATGCTCACCTCTATTATTATAATAATAGAGGTCTCAAATGGAGCCTTGGAGAACAGTGGCTGCCCCTGACTAGAATTGAACCAGAAAGATCAAGAGAGAGCCCTAATTGCCTTTCTTCTCAGATCAAACAATTAACTTAATTCTCCAGGCCTACACACTGAAATGTGTTTGAGGAGATTCAAATAGGTTACTATGGAGGATTAAGGTTTTCTCTGCAGATTATACTTTTATGCCCTGTAGTTCATTGCTTGAAGTGTTAAGTAGTTTTGTCAAAATAAGCAGGGCTGGAAGGATTTTTAGAAACTTACAAATCACATACTCTTGCTGAGTAACACAAGGGACGTCTGTTTTTTCCCTTCTCCCTTTTTTCTTTCGTTTTCTTTTTTTTTTAAACCTCATAGTGTGGCTTGGGAGTGGGGAGAAATTAACCATGTAAAAGATTAGTTGGAAGTTTCAAGAGGCATCTCAGATAAGAGGAATACAAGTGTGGGGATCTATTGTGTTTTGTCTCTTAAAAATTGTTTCACAAATGATGTGGCTGAAGAAGCCACATGAAGAGAAGGGATTTTCTCCTGAATGCTTAACTGCCTGAAGACAAAGTCCAAAGGGGATGTGAAATCCGACCCTCGAGACTTCTCTGAAGTGCTGTGCTAATCAGTGTTATTTTACCCAGTAAGACTCCATTTCTGCTTAAAGGAATTGGTGACAAAATAAGCTTTCATTTTCTTACAATGGAATATTCCCGAGAAAGGGCGCTCATTGGGAAGTCATCAGTGACATTCTGTGTCCTTGGTTCCACAAGTGGCTGTCGCTCAGCCAACTTTCTCCTGCTCGGTGGTTCTCCCAGGTGCTCTGGGAATGCATCCTCCTCAGTCAGAATGTTTCGCTGTGAATTTACCCAGGTCATTAACTGCACAGAGCATCGGTGATCTGTACTTCACCCTTCACTTTTTCAGCCCTCCTGGGTCTGTCAATCTGAGCAAAGCCACATTAAGAAGCTTAATTGATGTTGCGGTATTGCACAACAAACAGTGAAAATAAACTGCAGACCAGATAAAGCCTTGACAATGGCTAGGCAACTCAGTGTTCAAACATCTCCCAGAACCATGGCACCTCTGGTTTTATTCTGACCTGGCACAATTGTGATCACTCCCTGTGTAACATTTCCAGTTTTTCCAGAACTCAACTCCATGCACTGAGTCTTAACAGGTGCCAGGGAAAGTATTCTTCTAGTTTCGATGTCTTAACTCTAGCATGTACCTTTCTCCACTTCCCAGAAAATGCTCTGTCCTCCCGCAGGTAAGAAACCCATCAAGAGATGACAGTACTTGACAATACTCTCAAACCATGTAAGAAAGACCCTCACAGTACCAACACACCCAGTGTTCCCAGGGTTGGGAAAATTCATTAGTCCCTTAAACCCCCTGCCCAAGGAGGCAAATTGGAAGGCAGTGTTAAGCAGTCAGCCTGGACAAAGCTAAATGGTACAAGGGAGAGAAACATGAAAAACCTGGAAGGAAGGTGAGAAAGCTAGAGCTGTGAATGGGGTCCACTGTTTCCCAGAGGCTGGGAGCCGCAGGGTGAGGAACAAGGGAGGCAGGCAGTGGACCAGGGAAGGCTGTGGGGTGATGGAGGCAGAGAGAAATCTAGCCAGGGGTTAGGCATTGCAAGCTCTCTTTGTCTTTCCCAACACAGTATCAGTAAAATATCTATTGCTCCATCCTGGAAGCAAGTGATGGAGTAAAGACAGATATCAGGTTTTCCCTATGGGGAAGGGACAGGAAACACACCACGTGGGTCTAACCAAATCTCAGTCATCTGGCCAAAGGGACTGGTCTCTTCCACTGCCATCTTTTATAGTTCACTTCTCCCTGTCACATTCCAATCTTGACCGAGTTCTAAATGGACCCCTCTCCTCTTTCAATCCCTGAGCCTCAGCCTTCTTGGTTTAGATAATCATCTCTCTGTTAGAGTCCTAGCACAAATCAAGTCCTGTCAGTGGCATGGCAGTGTTCCAACTGATGAGGACTTAGAATGCCTGGGGCTCCAGTGCAGAATGAAAGCTTTAAGATGGGGTCAGCAAACTATGTAAAAACAGTACATATTGTAGCATTTGGGGGCCAGTCCATATTTTGATGTAGGCACTTATGTAACCAGAGAAGACAAACAAACAAATTATGGATAAAATTCAAAACTATGTAGACATTGGCATTTGGATTCCATATGCTTTTCATATGCCACAAAATATTACTCTTCTTTTATTTTCCCCAACTATTTAAAAAGATAATTCCTCTTAGCTTAGGATGCATAAAAACAGATGGTGGGCTGGTTTTAGCCCATAGGCTATAGTTTGCTGACCTCTGCTTTAAGAAGAGTAAAATACAGTACCATGAAGCAAGCTGCCTTCCAAGTGCCATGTTCCTCTCCGAGTCTCTGCAGACGTGGTGGTAATAATCTGGCTAAAAATGTCAATCATCAAAGACTCAGTTCTGAAACCAATGCCTGTGATTCATGACAGGCAACATGATGGAGTTATAGAATTTTCAGCTTTTCTTCCAGATAATTAGGCCACAGGCCCAAATGCCTTTGTAATTAATGTTGGCATATTCCTTAAGCACATACCCTTTATCAGAAGTCTGCACCAGGGACCACAGTGATGATCTTACGACTGACTTTATGGCAACACATGGCTTTTAAAGCATTTTCACATGTGATATCTCATTTACTCCTCATAGCAATCTGAGAAATAGAAAAGGTAATGATGATCCTCATTTTATAATTGAAAAACTAAACAAAATCACGGATTCAAGAAGGTGTGGAGCTACCTGGGATCAAGCTTCCAGGAGTGGATGGAGATGGGAACTCAGGGTTTGCTATGGAGCAGAGGATAAAGCAACAAAGAGGAAACACTGGAGCTTGGTCAAGAAAGTAGTCAGCCAACCAAGGAAATAAAACAATCCCATCAATATTAAAAGAACTGTGCATGCATCAAGATGAAAAAGAAAAGCCGGTCCCCGTTTGAATATATCCAGAAATAGTTAGCCTTGTTTATTGTAACCTAAAAGCATATCTTAAGGTAAAAGGGTCTAAAAGATGAATAAATCTCAAAAGATAAAAAGAACAGACTTCAAGGTAATAATTAGACTTCCAAAAACAGTTCCAGGATGCTTCCAAGGCCTAGTACTAGTATGTGTATTCTGCTAGTAACCATCTATGTCAAGTTCTTAAAACAGGCGGCAAAGAGAATGTTAAGAAAACCGCAGAGCGCAGGTAGAACATAAAGGAAAGCATGAATTGGGACACAAAGCCTGAGATAGTGACCCTTTCTCACAGATCCGAAGGGGATCACAGAGGCCAGAGACTTTAATGCACTGCAGCAGGTTAGTGGTGAAGGCGATCCGCTGCCCGCGCAGCACAGCCTTCCTTCTGGAGAGAGGTCAGAGAAGCAGGGATCACCTGCTGCTACTGTCTGCTTCAATCGTGGCCACACAGTGACATCACACGAGCCTAAAGTTCTTTGAGCTCTACCCCCAGGAAGTGTCACTTGGTGACAGTACCGATGGCCTTGGAGGGTACTGGATAAGAGCAAAGGCTTTGGAGTTGCATTAAGCTGGATTCCAGTCCCTAGTTCTCCCCTGACTGGCATGTGGCTGGGGGGAGCCTGCCTTTGCATAGCTGATGGCTTATTAAGGACAATACCGTCCCGCCCAGCATCTTGGCTTACTAGGAGAATTAAATCAAACAATGCATGTAAGATACCAGCCCACAGCAGGTATGTGACACATGTGCTGTTGTTATCAGTGTTATTTATGGCCCAGTAGCAATCCTGGCTCTGTGGAGAGGGAGATCAGAGGCAGAAGAAAAAGCTCTGGGTTGGAATCCAAAAGTCATGGGTCACGCATCAAATTCCAACTCCAGGGGCAGGTTAAGTGATCTGAGGAAGGCTTCCCCTGGGGGCTGAGTTGTCTCAAAGTGGCAGTGGGGCTCATAACATCTGTCTCAAGTTCATTGGGAGGATTAAGTAAGAAGAGAGCTTTATGGATTATATTATTACCTAGTGCCACAAAAATGCTCACAGCAACACCTCTGAATGTGCATATTTATACATACCACATTTCAATCCATAAAAGACTCTAGACACCCTCCAAACCTCAGGCAAAGCGCAAAGTCACGTGGAAAAAAAATGACATACAAAATAATGAATTCTAAATATGAGGATCCAGAGATCAGGGAAAGTAGGAACAAAAGATGCTGGGGAGAGAAACATTCAAAATTATATGCTGGAATTTTATGTCCATTTTATTGTTCAAATAGAATGTCAAGTTTATGTCTAAGTTTCCTGAGAATCAAAGGAGAAAAGGGGAGGTGTGCTTTTTCATCCTCATTTAAAAATATACATCTCTTGCCATTTGTTCTTCTACTGCTTTCTTTGCCTCTTCCCTCCCCCTTCTAAAAGTAGTAATTTGCAATCTTACTACAACTTTACCAAGGTAAGTGCTAGTTATAGATGAAGAAATCAAGGCTCAGAGAAGTTACCTTCCTTGCCTGAGGTCACACAGTGGTATGAGGGCAAGGCCAGGATTCAAAGCTAAGTCCAAAGGTACTAAAGCCCTGGCTCTTCCTACTGCACCCTGAGTGAAATCATTCAACTCAAGAGCCTTCTTGAGTTGCAGCATCCAGGAGGCTGTTCACTATTGACTTAGCCAGGGACTGGACTGCCTCGGGTCCCTTAAATTTAGGCCCAGGATGTTATTAAGCAGAACATTGATTTCCAAAGCAAAAGAAGCAGAATTAAACTCTGCCCACACCCTTAGTGTTGGGTAAGTACAACCAGCCTTAATGGTTCAGGGGCTTGGGACCCCAAGGGAAGAGGCAGTTTGCTATCCTGGGTTCCTAATGAATTAGCAGAGTGCACATGCAGGGTATTGCAATCACTGAGGCTGCACGTAAAGCCCACTTGAGTAAGGGCATGACAGAATCCCATGGAAAGCACTCTTCAAAGAAAAAAAAATTCCACCTTAGATTCAGATGGGGTAAGAACAATGTGGACTGCCTTTGTCAGTGACAGTGGAACAAGGCAAGAGGAGATAGAAAACAAACAGATTCCCCAAGTCCCCCACCCAGCCTTTGAGTCAGGTCTGGTAACTGATACCATGACCCTGTTGTCCAGAATTACAAGTCATCATAACTAGTGAGGTTCGAGTTTACTGTGTTGTATGAAGAATATCTCTCCCGCTGGTCTTTTTAATAGATCCATAAAGTCCTGAATTAAGGAGCTCCTCCAGGCACCACTGCATTGCTATCCAGGCTGACAGAACCTACCTATAATTGCAGCCCCGAGTAGGTGACACCATGATTTTAACACAGTCTATGTCTCTCTAGGTGGTTATAGATTATGTGACTATGGATTCCAAAGTGCATTTCACAGTAGGATCATAAAGGAGACACCGAGTGACCAACAGGGCAATGTCTTCAAGCAATATTCCTACAGTAAAGCAGCATCTGAAATTGAGGGACTTTCTTGTAGTGTCTCTTGATCAAAGCCAAGGGTTTAGTGCCTGCAGGACAGCTTGGGGAAAGCAATTCTGCAGAGGCAGCCTTCACATGATTCAGTTATGTGCCTTCTGGTGTCAAGTTTGATCAAAGGATGTGCTTTGTGTAGCACTGAGTCACACATATATATGATAATAGTCACATATATACACAAATATATGACAATACATATCTCATATATTTTAAATAACTACCCATGAATATTACTTATCTCGACCTGACATCTTGATAAGCATTGGCTAGTCAATAGTTTAGAGTTATGTTTTTGGACACTGTCTTATGTTAGTGTCCATTGATGATGAAACTATGTCATTTAGAAAGAAAATACCCTGATGGCAATTGAATTATATTTTATAAACTGTGCACAGTCAAAGTATGCTATCTACTTTGTTTGATAGCTACCTGACCACTGAATGGAGGTGAGGTACAGAAAGCTAGGATTGTTCTTAGGGAATAGTTCTGGGACTTTTTTGGTCCTTTAAAAGATGATTAATTAAGCTGTGCAAGTTTTACATCATAGAGCATGAGAAGCAGCTCTGGGCTTGTAAACTGTTAGAACAGTTATTACTAGCTCCCCTCAATGACCATATAAAACCCAGATAATGTTCCCGTTGATAACACAGTTTTGATCAAAGCAGTTTGATACTGCCAAGACACATTAATTGAAAGATGTACTTACTTTAGTTTCTAAATAAATTTACCTGTTTTATGAGATAATTGGATATGAACCAATTACATTTTGGACAACATCTGCCAAAAACGATTTTAGTTGGGTCCTGTAATTAATTAACTGGAGGGCTCTGAATCAGAAGTGTGTACTCATTATGGAATGTAATTTGGAGAATTTGGGACCATAAATTTCTAGCTGTGAAGATATTCACTGAAGATATTTTAGGGAGGGAGCTACAGGGTTGAGAAGAGGACCCTAAACGGAATCCTCACCTTTACTTTGAATGAAAAACTTTGAGAACAGGGCCAGAGAAGAAAGACACGTAACAGGTGACCAAGAAAAAAATAAGTCGGAGGGACCTTTCCTAGGCCCAACATTATCATTCAAGTTGGAATTGGAATGCCATATTAGTAAATCCAGAAGAATCTGGCTTCGGATATAAGTTATTTACCCTTCTGTTGACCAACATCGAGCTTGAGAGAGTTGTAATGGCTATATGTTATGTTCCTGTCCTTTGTGTCACATGTCACTAGAAACATGAGGGTCGTTTCAAGGAAAGGCCTCAATTAGATGAAGGCTTTTAGGAGTCCTGTCTGTTGTCAGTAAACAAAAGGTCATCTTTGTCCCTTGGGAGGCTGTGGGGCTACTAGGAGTACAGTATCCCACTTATCCACTTTCATTTTCAACCCTCCAAAATGCAGTCCTGACACAGACCTAAGTAAGAGCCCCACTTAAGAAACCCTGCCCCAGAGAACACCACATGTTTAACCCTTAATCAGACTGAATGACTCTTCCTGACCAGGGTTTTACAAGAATGAGAGTCTATTTTTTTCTGCTCTTCAAATAGAGAAATAGAAAGAGGAAAAGAATGTCTCAAAAAGAGTTGGAGATGTGGTTGGAGCCAGAAAAAATGTGGAGTCTGTAATCAGAATAAAAAATTCTGGGCCTAGAAGCTTATTGTCACATTAGAATCAAATACTATATATTTATAACAGTTCTCAATCAAGAACTGGCTAAATGCTATTTTCCAGGGCATTCATGATATGTATTAAATTTGATCATGAAATGCATCTGTAAACTCAAAATCAAATAATATTTTGCCAGGGAGCAGATTTTACAATTTGAAGAAAAATAGGTTTGCCCCAAAGACAGACTAAAAATAAAAGGATAATGGGGGGGGGGTGGAATGAAAGAAAAAAACAAAGGTTGATTTAAGAGCAGCAATTTGCACAAAGTATAATATAAAGTAAATTTCTGGCTTCCGACAAAATTTGTATCACAGAAGCTCAGCCTGGTTTGCACAATGACACTAACAAGAAACCACTGGCATTAGGATTTCCATCAAGAAGGATCTGCCCAAGCGGCAATGGAGGAAACTCAGGACACACACCTCGCTTGGGAAGATGTGTTCGTGCAAGAAGATCGGCAGTACTGTGGGGGCGTGTAGGGTAGAAATGGCTGGGCAAATCTGTAAGCCTTGCTTTGTACATTTGTGCACAGCGGAGAGGGCCCAGTTAGTGTGACGAAAGCAGTACAGGCACACCAAGGTTCCATCTCCTCACCTTCGCCCCTCGTCAAGGCCTGGGGGGTCAGAGCAGTCAATTTTGAAACTGTGTAAGTTGAGCTGGGGTGACACCATGACAGCTGCTGCTAGGAGGAATCCTCTGATTTTGTTCAGCAATGAAAGAATAGGAACAATGGGGTGTCAACAATATTTAGTGTTCTTTACTTTCCAACCTATGGAAATGAATGCTCTATCCCCAGAAGATTTCCATTACAATAGATTTAAAAGAATACAAAGCAACAAGAAGAAATATCTTCAGCCTTTATGGAGATGATATTGTGTAGTGGTTATGTGTCTGACAACCAATCTCAGGTGCTGGCTTTGCCTTACTAGCGGTGTGACTCCAGGCAAGTTTTTAATACTTTGTCTTTTTTTTTTTTTTTTTTTTTTGG
>NW_025999961.1:7109295-7141351 GCF_001458135.2 Marmota marmota marmota
TTTTTTTTTTTTTTTTTTTTTTTTTTTTTGGTAAAAGGGATCAAACCCAGGGGTGCTTTACCATTGAGCCACATTCACGCACTGGGAGGAGGTGAGAACTGTGCATGGCCGCCTCCTGCTTCTCTTGACTTTGCAAGATGGGGTATTGTTAAGTTGCTTATGACCTTGCTAAATTGCTGAGGCTATCCTTGAATTTGTAATCCTCCTACCTCAGCCTCCTGGACCTCTGGGATTACAGGAGTGCAGCACCTTGCCCAGTAACTTTGTCCTATATTTTTTTTTTCAAATGAAAAAAATGGACAGACCATTTCAAAACCGTGAATGCTGTTGGTAGAGGTGTGTTTGAGGGGCATCACTGGATACCCCACTGTCTGCCAATTTCCCTGATTCTAAAATCCTATGCTTGGTAGGTCCCCATTACCGTATGACTTGTGGGGAGAAGTAATAGAGGGTCAGTCATCAAATAGGTTTGCAGCAGAGCCCCCTGGCCAGCTGGAATCTACAGAGGCTGGCAGAGCAGCTTTGCCTTCATGGGATCAGAACATCTTTGAAAGGCAACAAACTTTTGCTGCCTGTTGGCTCAGAAGTCTCATCTTTGAGCCTCAAATTTCCCTAAGCAAAAGACCAGGAAGTACAACAATTGTACTATTGATTCAGCCACTTCTGGGCTCTTAGGGTAGGACTGTTTAGAGAACAGCTTGGCTGAAGGTGTCCCCTGGGGTAGGTAAGGATAAAATGGAACAAGTTTCCACTTTATTTCTCTTCTTCCACTTTATTTTTCTTCTTTCTCCTCTGCCTGTATCTTTTTTTTTTTTTTTTTGAGTTCATCTATCTCTTTCTTGCTTATTGTCTTTGTGTTGCTATAAGAAAATACTTGATGGTGGGTAATATAAAAAGAAAAAAGTTTGGTTCATGATTCTGGAAATCCCAAACAGCATGGTGCTGGTGTTATGGTGAGGGCTTCCTGGCTGCTTCACACCATGGCAGAGAAACAGAAAAGGACTGGCCATGTGCAGAAGGGGCATGTGTATGAGCAAAGCTGCAAGAGACTAGGGAAGGGCCAGTTTCTCTCTTTTTATAACAACCAGTCCTCACAGGAGCTAATCCACTCCTGCCAGACCTGACCCACTCCCTTGAGACAACATTAATCATGAGGGTGGAGCCTCCATGATATAATTGCCTTCTGTGAAGCCCTACCCCTTACAGCCTCCACCTTCTAGCACAGACCCCCAGGAAATCACCATGTGAATCTTTGGGGGATAAACCATATCCAAATCATGGCACCCTGAATCTTGAATGCAGCTGCAAAGTCAAGAGAAGCAGGAGGCGGCCATGCACAGTTCTCACCTCCTCCCAGTGCGTGAAGTCAAGTAACCTGTACCTGTGATGGAGCACCCCTGGTCTGAACCCATGGCCTAAGGCAGAATTCCTGCTGTCACTAAGTTCAGCCAGCTTCCGCTCCTTGGGTGCTGGCCGAGGTGCTGATCACTGGGGGTCAGAACCCAGAAGTTTTCCTGCAAGTCAAGGGAGCTGGATGCCTTGTCCTGATTGGAAGATCCAGTAACTTTCTGCCCCATGAGAGAGGCAATTATTGTTATAGTTCTGGAGTCATCAACAGTGATTCTCCCTTAGCTGGGATTAGGAAGGAAGGAGGGGAGCAGGTGCTCTAAAGGCAGCACATTCAGCAAGAAGAGTTTTGTTTGGGGTAAAGATGGGGTTGAACATGAGATGCCCAGAGTTAAAATTTCTAGGTCGGAGGCTATGGTTCCCCATGGAACTGATTGGGGGTGGGAAATATATGGTTGAGAAGGATGGTGGGGGCTGCTAAGATGGATGGAAAGGCTAGAGAATAGGGGCAAGACAGAGGAGGCGGGCAGGAGGCAGAGGATGGGGTCAGTAGGTTTTGCTGCTGGACTATGGCAGAAAGGCCCACAGAGAAGGAGAACATCACCGTTGGAGGGGCTTGGTCAGGAGGAGCCGTCTAGAAGGAGCAGTATTATGATGGCAGAGGGTCTCAGGAAGGAGATATTAGGGAAGGTCATCCTCTCTCTGCATGTGCATAACAGTGATCTGAACTTTTAATGCAAAAATCTTTATTTTCAAAGAGTGTATAATTTAGCTGATGAGACATGATATGCACTCAATAGAGGGTTAAATGAAATCCCAGCAGCACACAGTAAAGTGATCAATACGTGGCTCTCAGTATGAATGAGATTTCTGAGAAGGGAGGGCCTAGAAGGAGAATAGCATTAACAGATGGGATGGAATGATAGGAGGCGGCTGCAGGAGGAACTGCAATCTGATCTGATTCTTGGAGTGTGAGGATGCTTTGGAGAGGTAGGTATGGGAGGAAGTGGGTTTCCAGGCAGCAAGATGGCACCATGGTAAACTTGAGTAAAGTGTGTTTTCAGGAAAAATAGAGCAGGCTGGCCTGGATGGGCTTTCTATGAAGGTGACAAGTGGAAGATGCTTGGAGGATAGTGAAGAGGCCACAGCATTCTTCCCCAGGAGCTGCAGGAAGAAGCCTGCCAATACACAAGGGGGTCAGAGCATAGACATACAAGGCACCATTGTTACTGAGCTACTCCCCTAACCAGGGGATTGTATTGTTATAAGATAGAATATATGAAATTAACACCTATACAGGAAACAATCAGAAAAAGTAAGACTAGCCATTCTTAGGAGTCCAGCAAATGGGATCTGGTAGTGCCATCAAGCCCTGGCAGAGAGGAGGAAGTTTACCCTGGTGATTATAGTCTTCTGTCCTCATTGGTAAAAGCATGGCCTGCAGAGAGCCTGGCATCAGAGTGCTTGAATAGATATTCAATTAGATGAATAAATGAATTGATAAATGGGGTTATTAAACATTGAATTAATCCAATTTTTCTTCTTTCTGTACTCACCAAGCATTCTTTTGATTTTAACTTAACATTCCTCTTAGATTTGCCCATAGAGAGAAAATTACTGATCATAGACATTCTGAGTGTTCTAATTTCTACAACAAGAATTTCTGATTGTAAAATTGTAAACTGTCATTTTGGCTCTCTATATCATTCTCACAAGTTTGGCTAATAGGATGGATCTTCTCTTGGTTTTTGAAGCTGACTCCCAAATACCAGGTCATGGTCAATTTGATGGCACAAAAACTATCACTGCATGAGGCTTCTGGAAGATGACCTTGCAATGAGTTGCGAAAGTGCTGTGTGGACCATAAAGTGCAGGGACTGAAATGCCAGAGTGATGAGTTTTGAGTTAATTCTGCAAGACTTTTCAGCTGTGGCTCAAGTCAATAAATATTTATGGAGAACTTGCTAAGGGCAAGGCAATTTGGGGGGAGAAAATGATTAATCAACAGTCTTTGGTGGAATGTATGGTGTGGTTGGTAAGACAGCTCCTCACTATACCTTATATGGTGAACATGGGTTAAAGATAGAAACTAGACTTCAGGGGGAAAGTGGCATTTTAACTAGGACTAGAAGGAGGATAGAATTTTTGAGATGGGTTCTTGCTATTTTACCTATGCTGATCTTGAACTTGTGAGCTCAAGTGATCTGCCTGCCTAAGTCTTCTGGGTAGCTGGGGATGCAGTTGTGTGCCACCATAACCGGCTATAGGAAGAGAATTTTTATCTAGCAGAACCCATCATTTTAGAATAAAGGAGTGACATGACAGATGTCAAGATACACCTGTGGCTGAATTGCAGGGATGAGTTTGGGAAGAAGAAAGGATGGGTAGACCAGAGGCAACCTTGACCAATGTGCCATCCTATAAGTAACAGCAAGCATTGAGTGTCTGTGAACAGGATAGCAATGCAAATAGGGGGTTTGTTTCTCTTTAGAAGAAAGTTCTGGAAGTTTAATAAAGAAGTGATTGGAAAGTAAGAGAAAGATCAATAAGACTGGGTTAAGTCCCAAGAGAAACAAAGGACGAGTCTGTTAGAGGAAGGGTGGTGGTGATAGTGGACAGGAAAGGGCAGGTTTCAGGGCAGGGTCTTGGCATGATGGCCCCACAGCCACTCCCAGGCCCTTGGATGGACTACAGGATTGTGTAAACCTCAAAAATTGTGAGTTTATGTTGCAGGAGTGCACTGTGAATTTAACGGGGGGATGGTGTCAGCCTGCTCTCCTCAGGAAGGAGGTGCCAAGATGGGATTAAACATTCAAGACATTTCTTAGGGCAAATACTTGTGGGGGATAATGGAGTTGAGAGTCCTCAGAGAGCGAGGGAAAGAAGATAGGAAGGGAAGGAGGAAGGAAAAGAAAATTAAGTTTTTGTGATGCCCTTTAGAATGCTGTGCTGCCTAAGAAAATTTCAGCAAAGCCACTGGGATATCTTGCAATGTCTTATCCATTTTCTGCTGCTATAGCCAAATACCATAGACTGGATAATTTATAAACAATAAAAGTTTATTTGGTCATGGTTTTGGAAGCTGGGAAATCCACAGATATGGCACCAGCATCTGTCAAGGGCCTCTGTGTTTCATTATAACAGGACAGAAGGACAAGAAGCATGTGCAAGACAAACAGGAAAACCAGGCTAAACTCATCCTTTTCATCAGGAAGCTACTCCTGTGATTAAATGCAATAGCAGCATTGATTCCTAACGAGGTCGGTGCCCTCGTGACTTAATCACATCTTAAAGGACCCACCTTTTAATACGATCACATCTGCATTTAATCCCAACATGAATTTTGGAGGAGACATTCAAATCATAGCATTCAGTCAAAATACCACGAGTCACCCAGGACACCTGTGCCTTATCCTTCCTTTACCTGTAGGAGTTATCTGGGAACTGACTGTCAGAAGCATAGACTGGGCACAAATGAGGCACGGCCATTGGGAGATCATAAAAGGTCATGCTCAAGGTCACCACAAGGACACATGCCTGTGTTGGCTTTTCAAAGAAGTTCATAACCAAAATAGGGTTAAAACATCACCTTTCTAGAAACTGTGGAGGTAAAATTGACAACATGTGCAAATAGTTTATCTGCTCACTCACGAGAATGGTGATGGTGCTTCCTGATCTATGATGTGCAAGATGAGGCAGAGAACAAAAAAATGTGCTTTTGTGTCTGCCATGTTGCTTTTGAGATGCCAATGAGGGAGCTTATTAAATATCTGCCAAGCCAATAGAAAGCCCAAATGACCCAATTGGAGTTGCAGCTCTGTGAAAGAGTTTCATGGAGAAATCAAGGTGACATGTAAACACTAAGAATGAATAAGTTTGTTTGTATGTTTAGAAGAGTGGAGACTGAGAAAGCACTCAGCTTTTAGTTTTATTTTAGTGAGGGCACTGGGATATAAGGTCCAGGTATATTGTTTAGAGTCAAGAAAAGAGTGAGAGGAGTGGTCCAAAAGGGAAACAGAATCATTAAAGCCCTTGTGTCCTAAAGCACTCTGTTCTCAAACAGAGTCCAAGACATGGTGGGGCAGCCAAAAGTGTCAAATGCTTACAGGGTATCAAATAGAAAGAGGTTCAGAGAAGATGGTCATCTTTTAAGAAGAAAAGAATCCTGAGACAGACCCTTGCAACGATCTGTACCACAGCTCTGCTCTTAGCACTGTGTGGCTTTTGCATGATGGGAGTTTCCTGCACTTTCACAAAGAACTGTCCACTATCCTACACCTTCTCAACTCTGAGGCAGGCCAGAGTGGGTGGTCCGGGAAGGGGCCTATTATTGCATATTAGGAAGCCCACAAACCACTCTGCTTTAGGTATTGACATTCTCATGAAGAACTGATATTTTCTATAGGATTATGTCTCAGGCCTTTTCCTTTTTCTGTATCTTGAGTCGTCACCCAATCCACCAGACAAAAGCCAAACAATACCTAGTACATGTACTTCATGTTGAATATTTTAGAACTAATGAATATCTGACTTTTGAAAGCATACCATAGTATTTAAAAAAATAAATGATTGATATTATCTTATATTGAGTTCACTTTTGAAGAATAAATTTCCTTGGGTGAGATACTTTTTATCTGTGTAGTGTGGGGAATGGAAACTTGCAGTGTTGTCAGATGGTTCAGAAATGCTTCTCTGTGCCAGTTATTGATCCCTGTTGTTTGATGACCAATACTTTAATTCCTATAAAGCTTAAGTATATGAAAGATCGATGTAAGAATCATCCATTTGAACAGCATGTCTTGTACTTCTTAAATGGCAGTTTTGATTTTCTCCACTAGGTTACTTAATGCCCGTTCTGTAAAGATCCATACTTGATTTTTGTTGAGGGAATCTTTTATTTTTCATGTGAAATTTATAGTTTTAACTTTTTAGTAAGTTCACACTTTGTAATAGAGTATATTTCCCCTCCCCGTTTATTACCAGAGTATTACTCACTACTTAAGTGCAATAATGAGTTAATATTGGTCCTGTTGAGGTGACTCCTGGGGAGAGGCCTGGTTGATATATATTTGCTGAATGACATAGTGGCTGGATTAGTTTCTTTTGACCAACTCAGTTCTGTTTCTGATGTAAATGTCATACTTTCCATGTCGCGCTTCAGCATGTAAATTACTTCAGGTTATCTCAGAAGTTGACTGAGAATTAATCTTGAATTCCATCTCTAATAACAAAGAGGCAAGCTGTACCCACAGAAAATGAAGAACAAGACAATAAATTTTTTTGATTGTTCATGGCTTAACATAATACGACATAATCTACGAGAGCACAACCACCAGAGGCTTCATCTCCAGGGTGGGCCGAGAAAAAAAAAATCACCATTTCACCAGTTTTAGATAATATTTTGAATTGGCTCAAGAAAATGAGGTCATCAGAGGAGGGTGGTCTTAGAAGTTGGCCACATTATTCAAAACTTAACTAGTACTGTGATCGTGAAAAACTAAATGGCTCCAGGAGACTTCAATCCCTTCTCCCCTTTCCCCTGAGCATCAGCACAGGCAGAAATTCAACTATGGGAGACAAAAAGGGCCATCAAAAATCACCCCATTTTCCTATTTTCCTTGCTTTTTAAAATTAATATATTTATGAGTTATATTTTAATGTGCTTACCAGAGAAAACAGAAACAAAAAAAAAAAAAAGAAAGAAAAGGAGGTACCCAATCTCATGGGTCCCTCGTAGTGTCATGACTGTAAAAGATCTGTGGACATCTGCAGTTTGCCATTTGAAATCTGGTGTTCCTGAGTCCTAGGAGGAAGCCCACAAACCACTCTGCTTCAGGTATTGGCATTCTCGTGAAGAACTGATATTTTCTATAGGATTATTACTCATCATGACTGAAGTTCGATAGATAAATTAAAAACACAGGCAGTCCTCAGCCCTGGAAGTGACTCACTTCTTCAATAATGCTCTCGCTTTACTTCAAGATGGTCTTAAAGATGCCCTGAATCAGAAATGCTCACTGTCGAGGGGCCTCTGGCCCATTCCCAGAAGAATTAGAACTGCACAGGCATTTGGCTGAGTGCTTTCTGGAGCTTGTCCTGCAAATTCCCGTAATTTGTACCGGGTCACTTGTTATCCATTTTAGCTGACCGAACAGTTTGAATCACGGGTGTGAAAAGGCAACCAAACCAATAGTTAGCAAAGACCTTCCAGGAATGCATTTTGGCCATGTGTAAACCAGGGTCATGAACTTCAGCCAGCCCTTCCCTTTGCAGAACACACACACACACACACACACACACACACGCACAGACTCAGTATTCTTTAAAAGAGATATTATTATTGTTGCAAAAACCAATTTATAATGTGAATCGAGAAAAAAAAAATCTTGCAAACACCTTGCAATTTCTCATGGGTCTCCAGGTTTGTTTTGAATATTTTGGGTGTTCTTTTTAGATGGAATAGAGTTTAAACACTTCAGTGTTTCTCTCTATCTGTTATACTGCAAATGTAGTGTTCAGGTACTTATTTTCCAGTTTAGCGTTTCACTAATAGTCTGTTATTTTCTGCCTACGTTGCTTTGTGACAGTCTCATGCAGAATTTCCCGCTATGTGGTCTTTTCTCTTCAGATATGTCTTATTATCCATTAAAAAGTAATGAGATAAATATGTGCCATCAAGTGACTATAGGGGAATAAGTGCCCAGTACAACCTTGCAAATAAGTAGTTGCTCTCTCACCTGGAGAGCTTTAAAATATGTCCACATTGGAAACATTTTAAAGGGCTGGCTAGGAAAAAAAAAGAAAGAATTTTACTTAGTGTTATATCTATATAGTTCTCACAGGAGTTTTGTTAAAACTCTACTTAGCATGAATACATGTGGGTGTTAGCCAGAAAGTGAACATGAAACGGTTTTACACTGTGCAGGTTTGATGCAGGCTACGAAGCTCAGCAGTGACCTGAAATCCCGGGTTTCTGGAGGGGAAGGCAGCTACCAAGGTCAGTGCCTTGGTACATGGTGAAGGAATTATGGTTACAACCAGGGGCAGGTTATTTCCTGAGCTTTCATAGCAGGAAGGAGGGACTGTAAATCTCCATCTGGGGGCCTGGCTCAGTGAGTCAGAGGCCCGCTGTGCTCTATTCCACCTGAAGAATGAGGGTAGACAGCTGCTGGGTCATCCAAACCCTTGGTCGTTGCTTGACACCTCACTAGAGTAGGAGGTAAAGCCATTCCCCCACAATTCCAGACTCCACCCTTTGTTTCTCTGCTCAAGTGTCCTTTGGGGTTTTGCCCCACCATCTGTGACATTCTCTGAGAGCTGTGCACCAGGACGTGTCTAGCCCTCAGGCTCCTTCCATTTGTGAAGTGGAGGCTGGAAACAATTGTAAGTTCTGGAAACTTACAAGTAATTTTTTAGAAAACTTCTTGTATTTCCTCTCTCCATCTGAGTATCACGAGAATTCAAATTTAGAGATTAGTTGTCCCTAAAATCAGTCCTGCTGTTCATGTTGCCATAGTAACATTGCTAATGAAAGAAAGAGTTTCCAGGAGATCCATTTGTCAAACTCTGTTCCAATCACAAGGGCTGGCTTTATAAATTCCATGAACTACTTTAACTCTGTTCTTCTTCTACAGATTCATAGATTATTTTACAGGCAGGCATGAAACAATGTAACTGGATTACAAGGTAATGAAATGCTGTGACTGAGAGATTAGCTTTTAGAGGTAAAAGATCATGGTCACCCTTGTTATATAAACAGATTTTCTTTAATGGTAAAACATTCTAAATCCTGCCCATAGCCACAATATAAAAACAGATGCCATCTAACTACCCCCAAACCAGAAAACAATGCTTGAATTTCTGGAGCATTGGTAAATGGAATCTCAGTCCCAGATTTTGACTTTGAATTCATGTTTAGTTTGATGCTATCTGTTAAAGTGAAATATATTCTCTTAGAAATGATATTCAGGGGTGTAATAGAACATTCTCTGAGAAGTACATGCTTTAGTTCGACAATGGCAGGTCGAGCACAGATTTACCTTTTGACAATCCCAAAACTCACCTGAAACAACAAAAAAAAAATGTACTATGGTTGAATGTGTGCTCCCAAAGTTCATGTGTTGGAAACTCAATTTCCAAATTCCTGGTAATGGTATATCAGGTGTGATACATTCTGCCATGTTATGATGCTGCAAGAAGGCCACCAAATGCAAGGTAGATGCTGGCACCAAGCTCTTCTCAGCCTTCAGAACCATGAGCCATAAACTTCTACTCTTTATAAATTATCCGATCTCAGGCATTTTGTTATAGCAACAGAAAATTAATACAAAAGGATAAAAGTAGTTACCCCAAAGTGAGAAGGCCAGGAAAAGGGCAAGGAGAGGTAGGTCATCTGCATTCAATGAATTTCTGGGAAATACAGAATGGAAATGTGTTGAAGGAGGGGAGCCCAGGACATACTTTAGGAAGCAGCAGCACAAGTGGGAGCCAAGAACCTCAAAGAGACCCTTGTTTTACATCAAACCTCGAGACAAGTCAGGAGTAACGGGCATGGATAAAAGTTAATGCAAAGGAACAAATACCTAGATGGCTTTTATAGCTTTGTCTGCAAAACAACAAGAAGTGAAGGTCTTATCCGTAAGCCAAACCAACTAACCAACACCTAATCAATTTTGCCAAAACAGAGCCCATTTCCTAAAACAATTACAAACCCTGAGAAAATATTAAGGTTTCAGCTATGTGTTGGTGCCTATGTTAGACCTGTAGCCTGAGGCTGACCCTTCATTCATCGTAAAGCCTTATAAAGGAAACCTTCTAAAACAAAACTGTTGTTGACATGCCTCATCCAGATGAACTACTTCCCATCAGAATTCCCTCAAGGAGAGGACATTTGCAGGTATATATCTACAGCACAAGAAAGCCACATCAGTCACCCCAGTTTCTGCTATTAAACACGAATGAACATCATCACTCATAGGACAAAATAGAAAAGAATCGTCCATCATAGGGCAAAAATCAGCCATATGGGAAAGAAAGGCCATTGGTGTGACAAAATGCCTGAGGAAAACAATTTAAAGGAGGAGAGACTTATTTAGGTTCATGGTTCCAGAGGTTTCATTCCATGGTTTGCTTATTCATTCCCCATTAGTTTGGGCCTGAGATGAGGTTGAACATCAGGTTGGAGAGCACCTGGCAGAGCAAAGCTGCTCACTTCATGGAATCCAGGAAGGGGGGAGGGAGAAAGAGAGAGAGAGAGAGAGAGAGAGAGAGAGAGAGAGAGAGAGAGGATTAATCCATTGATGAAGTTAGTTCCCTCATCTAATAATCACTTCCTCAAAGCCCCACCCACTTCTGAACATTGCTTGAATTGGGGACCAAGCTTTCAACACAAGAGTCTTTGGGTGACATTATCCAAACCATAATACTTGTATCAGCTAAGATATATTCAATTGCAAGTAACAGAAAACACTACTAAAATTGGCTTGAGTAAAAAGGCTATTTATTTCCTCACACAATTCTGGAGACAAGTGTCCTTTGGGTCACATTAGATCTCATGAATTGGGTCTTTAATCACGTTTATGCCTATGAAATCACTAGAAATGAGAATGGGACTCTTGTGATTGACCTCAACTCTTGTGATTGACCCAGCTTTCTTAACCTTGACATTTTGGACCAGATAATTCTTTACTACACAGGAGACTGAACTGTGCATTGTATAACGTTTAGTAGCATCTCTGGCTTCTACCTGATAGATGCCATTAGCACCTTGCCCTTCTGTGAAAACCAAAAATGTCTCTGGACATTATCAAATGTCCCCTGAGTGGAAGCACAAAGTCACTCCTGTCTGAGAACCACCACCTGACAGTAACTCTCAGACCCCTGATTTTTCACTGGTAGGAAATTCGCTGCAAAGTTTGCCCATCACTCTGGAGGAGCAATGCTTCAACTGGACTCAAGTGGGCCGGGGCGGGGTGGGGGGCGGAATGGTGAAGAATGAATCTCCTAGAGAACAGAACCAGGGAAGAAGGAGGTCCCTGGGAGCCTCACAGAGAGAGCAGAACCAACGTCTTCACTAGAGTGAGATTTGATACGTGAATGGAGAAGTGGCCCTCACAAGCTCCTCATCCTGCCATTTCCCAAATGGGCAGGTATTTGTCTTGTTTTCTTTTTTTTTTTTTCAGTTATTCTGCTTCTTCTCCTCCATTGCATATCAGGGGTGCTTTTTCTTTGTCATAAATCATCTGATCCCAAGGAAAACCATCCATACCTGGTGGAGAGGATAGACCATCACTCGGAGACTGCAGCCTTCAAGTCTGATGCAGCAACTCTCTGAGACTCTGAGGTTGTTTCCCTTGCAGGCGGGGTGTGGAGTGTTCCGCTAGCACATATGGATATGAAGACGCCAAAGGGAAGACTTTGGCGGACAGTGTAAGTGGGGTTACTCCATGCCTACTTCCAACCTCTTCACAACTTTACTATAGAGGCTGTGTATGGAAACAACTAGCCAGTTGTCCACACAGCCAGGGGCGGCCATCTGACACACTTCTGGTCAGTAATGCACAAACGGAAATCTATGGAGGGAACTTCTCTAGAAAATATTTGCTTTATTGATTAAAAAAAAAAAAAAAGGATACTGCTGGTCTCAGCCCTCCCTTCCTTCTTCTACTTCCTCTCACCTGAATCACAGTTGTCCATGCAGCCACTGTCATTTTGCAACCAGGGGATAGCAAGCCACCTTGCTAAGGATGCACATTGGAAGATGGACTGTCCATAATATTGTTATAGGTTGTACTAGTTTGCAATGGCCAGTCTCTGGACTTATTGCTATTGTAGTGAATTAAATCCGTATTTATTTAGGGCATTGTAAGACAAGCATTCTGTCACTTGAGACTAAACAATAACTGATTCATAAAATTAGAACAGTGAAGGAGGAAGGGAAGAATGAAGGAGAGATATGCTAAATAGCCTCACTTGACATAGAACAGAAGAGATACTGACTGCTGCCTTTGGTTTATGGTAATATTTAGTAATTCCCCACCAACCCCCTACTTCTTTTGTTTTTAAATCCTGAACTCTTTGCCTTATATTATACTGAGATATTCTGGGCTTATTACTTTGAGGAGGGCTGACATAACCACAGGTACCAATAAAAATTTTGGCTTTTAAAATTTTAAGTATGTTTTTGAAATTCATTGTCTTGAAACCCATAGACTCTTGATTTGCAAGAGGAAAAAAAATTATGCTACTGAATTCCGAAACCAGGGCTTGAGGGTAGGTTTGCCAGAAGCAGGAAGAGATTAAAGGTTGAAAGAGTTCGAGGGAGAGCAAGAACACGTGGGAGATCACCTGCACTCTGCCCCTGCCACTTAACCCTAATCCTGCCCCGAACCCCAATTCTGGGGCAGGAGGGGGCAAGTTTGAAAAAAAGCAAGAGAAGAAAGGAGGAGTACCCTCTTCTCAAAAAGCAGCAGGCTAGACAGCATGCCTCACAGTTGTCCCCTCTTATCAACAGAATGGTGCCATCACTGTCAGCTGGGAACTAAAGTGGGCAGTCCAGGGCACAGAGGAACCCAGATAGCCTGCCGAGATTCCTGTGTCCCCATGGTCACTAGAGAGAATCAGAAAGTGATTCATGCCTCTCAACAGTGCAGCAGAAGGGTTAGTAGGATCTAATGGGGATCTCTTTCCAGAACAGAGATGGCACTAAAAATATGGACGAATAGTCAGAGTTCATGGTGGTGCCTTGAATAGCTCAGTGCATGTCAACAGAGATGCTGAAGACTGTTATCAGGAGATGCCAAGGAGGACGTAGGTGACCATAGAATCGCAGTCTGTCCACTCCTAATGCTTCAGCTCCACAAAAATCTCCTGAAACGACCTGCCTTCCCTGGAAGAGTGAGTGGAAAGGGAGGAATTAAATCCAACTTTGTGTGATTTAAACGTGAAATGGCCAAGTTTGCTTGGGATCCACAATGATTAAGGTTCCTGCCAGCTAGTGAAATGTGGTCTTTCACTTACAGAAAATAAAGAAAGTTAATCCTTTTTATGCTCAAGAACATGGCTTGAGAAAATTGAACCTGCTACATAAGACATTGAGGCATAACTATATTATTTAAAGTAATTAAAGATAAACAAGCAAAGAAATAAAAATGATAATACATCAAATATAAGGAAGAAGAGGTGGAGAGGAGGGAATGGTTGAATAAGTTAATTAAATCCTCATCTTTCATTTCTGGGAGACAATAGGCTAAATATAAATTTGATACATTCAGAAATCTCATATGCATATTATTTAGTATTTTGAAGGAACTAAGTACAAGAATTAAAAACCAGAAACAGTTAAGAGGCTGTTTCTTAGGAGAGGGTAAGTAGGAGACTGTTACTTTCCGTTATAAATTATTCCTTACTATTTAATTCTTTTTTTCTTCCAACAGACCCATGTTACTTTTATATAAATTAAACAAGAAAAAAAAAGAATCTTGAGCCTGTGTGTGTTTTCTGTGCTATCTGCTGCAGCAGTATATGCTAATAGAATATGTACACTGAAGATGAAAGTAGCTCTAAGTGAGTGTTCTGAACATGTGAAACTCTGTGCACTAGAAAGTGGCTTTGCAGACCCCTATAAGAACTCTAAACTCTTGCCTTGTGGGGTGGTACACACCTGGAATCCCAGCTACTCAGGAGGTTGAGGCAGGAGGATTGAAATTTTGAGGTTAGCCTGGGCAACTTGGTAAGACCCTGTATCTCCTGGGTCTTGTGAACACAGAACCTTGTAAGTAGTAATCTGTGTCCCCTCATGGGCAGAGGCTGACAGACTGGAAGCAGGAAGTTATGGCTGAAATATGACCTCATGTGGCCTGAACATGATTCCTTGAACAAAGGATTGTGACTTCCTAGGGAGTTCAGGAAATAGCCAGCGAATCCTCACTGGATTGTTGAACCCATGACCCCTCATGCAACAACACTGAGATCACTTTTTTCTTTTTGGGGGGTGGGGTGGGGTGGGGTGGGGTGGGGTCTGAGTGTCTTATGTACCAAAAATTCTGGCCAATAGCCTTCATTTTCTTCTTGGCCTAATGGAACCTAAAGAGTAGTATCACTCCGGGAAGTGATATAAATGATACGTCCCAATTAGTGCTTCAGGCCATGTGTGCAAAGTCTCATTTTCAACATGCTACCGTATTCATCCTCATAGAGCTCCAAGAGGTGAGTATTGCACGCACACACACATGCACACACACATATATGTGATTCCAAATTAGTTCTAGTTAGTTTAGGACTGATAGAAACAATTAGTGGGATTAATGAAACATTTCAGCTTGACAAATTTCTGCAAGTATTTGTAGAACTCTTTTAAAAAAAATCACAAAATGAGTTGGAGATTTATTTTCTAAAATTGATTTCTACCCATGGCACCAAACGTATAGTCACGCTGTTTCACAACTATATTATGGCTCCACCAAAGAAAAATTCCTTTCACGTGGCTACAGAGAGGTGAATAGGAGCTTCTGACCTCTAACAGTGCAATTTTGCTTTCCCAATAACAGCCTCCTGGAGGCTTTGGGGGGAGATTGCTTTCAGTAGAATGCAATACCTGAAAACTGGCCTTTGCTTTCTGGCCATTCATCTGGACACCTAGGAGGGGGCTTATTCAGAGGTGACAATACAGAAAGGGGTTTAATCAAAATCAAACTCCATACACATATTTTATACCTACAACTGGGTGCTCTGGTTGAAATTCAACCTGGGATTTTTGAAGTCTTGATGGGTAGGAGTTGGAAAACTTGTCATTTAAAAACTGCCAGCAGTTGTCTAGATCAATGGAAGATGTCAGAACCCCTTTCTGAAGAAGATGGTTCTTTTGTTCTGGGTGAACCACCTCAATGGGCTGCTTAGTCACCGCAAAGCAAACACACCTAGCCCTCTTCTATCGACTTGAATTCTTTCTTGAAAACCCTGCCATTAAGTGAAAAAGCTCTGACATGAAAAATAATTCCATTAATTGTAATGAATTCTGTCTTTACCAGAGGTGCTCTAACAATTTTCTGGGAGAGAAATGTATCAATTGGATAATGAAAACAAGATTAAATAGTTAATAGACAACAATCGTGAAGCACACAAAATTTGCACATAAAAATGTAATGTAATAGAGGTTTATTATACTCTTTTTTTTTTCCTCTGCCATTTTCTTTAGCCATTTTGGGGATCATAGTTATCTTGCACTCAGAATGCATTTGAAAGAACATTTCAGCATGAGTGTCGTTAGGGAAAAATAAAGGCTGAAGAGTGCTTTGGGACACAAGGGAAGAACAAAATGAACGCTAGTAGAAGATGCCACCATTTTATTTCTCCTGCTCTGTGTTTGTATCAGACCCAAAACATTCAAACAGGAGTGTAATTCACATTTGTTACAGAGAATAATCCCTGACTAGAAACCATCGAACTAAGATGGCTGAATGTATCATTTACCTGAACATCAAATTTCAGAATATGAATTCTATAGCTTCCTTATTTAGGTATGTTTTGGGATACAAAAATTGTTATATTGAAAAAAAAAATCAAAAGAAGCATGATAAGCAGAATAATGCCCCCAGCCCCAGATGTTCAGATAGTTCCCTGAAATCTGTGAGTGTCTTCCTGTGCATGGCAAAAGAGACTTTGTAGGTGTGATTAAATGGAGGATCCTGAGACAGGAGGATTCTTCTGGATTGTCCAGGCAGGACCATTGTAATCACAGAGTCCCTGTAAGTGGGAGGCAGGAAATCTGGAGAAAGCCATGTGACAAGGGAAGCAGAAGTGGGTCAGAGGTTTGGGTGAAGTGAAGCCAGGAGGAAGGGAGCACCAGTCTCCACACGCTTTGGCGAAGGCAAGGAAGGAAAAGGATTCTGTCCCACAAGGAATGTAGTTTTGCCATCCTATTTTAAGACTTCTCATTTTGGAAACTGTAGGACAATACATTTGTGTTGTTTCAAGCCACGAGGTTTGTGGTAATTTGTCATGTCAGCAGTAGGGAGCTAAGACAAGGAGTCAGGGTTTGAAGTGTAGTGTAATTTTCAAGAGCCATTAATATGTCAAGGCCTTAGGAGACGTGAAACTGTGAAACTGTGCCTTCCCACCATTCTCATGGACTGGGCTAAGTTCACACTAACATGGATGTAAATACTGGAGACCAAAGAGCTAAATACCTGATTTACAAGCTTAAGTGTTTGCATCCGCTTAGATAGAAATATATCTCTGGGACTTTGCCATTGCCCTATAAGGGCAATAGTGTACAGTAAGAAGATAGGGTGAGAGAAGTAGTGAGAGAAAATATTAATTTTTTGTTGTTCTGTATGAACTGAGATGGCATTGTACCTAAGGTTTTGATTGTCCTGGGAGTGATGAGTGGAATTTTTGTCATTTTGATACTGCTATGTATCAGAATAGTGAATTGTTTTCCTCAAGGGAAATTCATATCAAATTCATATATTGAGACCCTAACTCTCAATATGATGGTGTTTGGGAATGAGGCCTTTGGGAGATAATTAGTTGGAAACCAGTTCATGCGGGTGGGACACTCACCAGAACGCGACCATTCTATTCCTTGACTTCAACCTCTAAAATGCTGAGAAATAAATTTCTGTTTTTTAAGCCACCCAGTCCATGATACTGTTAGCCTTTTATATCCATGGTTTCCTCATTCACAGATTCAACCAACCACTCATAGAAAATATTTGGGAAAAAAAAAAAAAAAACTCTATCTCTTCTGAACGAGCAGAGACTTCTTCCTTGTTGTTATTCCCTAAACAATATCACAACCATTTATATAAAGCATTTACAACATATTGGGTGTTGGATGTAATTTTAACTTAAATGGGAAGATGTGTATAGGTGGTCTGCAAATACTAGGCCATTTTACATAAGGACTTGAACATCGAGGGATTTTGGTATGCATAGGGTGTCCTGGACCCGATTCTTTATAGATATGGAGGGAAAACTGTATGTTGTTCTTGTAGCCTGAGCTGACTGAGATAGATATTGAGAGGAAATCAAGAGAAGAGTACAGAGCTTGATTTCCATATCACCACGGTGGCTGTGCAGCAGAAGAGGCTCAGAGCTCTCCGGGCTGAGCAGAAGCCCTGAGGTTCAGTGGAACTGTTATTACCTGGAGAGAGCCAGATGGCCTCTTGTTGTAGGGCCTGGGTTTCGCTTATCTCTACAGGTGCGATAGGTGATATTGCAAGGCAGACCCCAAGATTCTTGGTCCCCAATGTACACACTCATCCAATTATCCAGTCAAACATTAACTTAGGTGCTGCAGTGCAGAAATCTTTGCAGATGTGATTAATCCCTGAAGCCAGTTGACTTTAGATAGGAAGATAAACAGGGTGGGCCTGACGGAATCACATGAGCCCTTCAAACCTGACTCTAGAGGTCAAAAATGGAGGAAATCAGCAATTCAAAGCACAGGAGGGATTTGACACTCCACTGCTGGCTTGAAGATAGAGAGGGTCACAGACTGAGGAATGTAGGTGTCCTTGAGATGTTGAGAGCAATCTTGGCTGACAGCTAGCAAGGAAACAGGGAGCTTACCTCTACAAGGCACTGAATTCTGCCAACAGTCTGAATGGTTTGGAAGCATAATGAACACCTTACAGCCCCCAGACAGGAGCTCAGCCCAGACAACCTTGGGTCCCGGCCTTGTCAGACCCTAAGCACAGAGCACGGTATGCCATGCCAAACCTCTGACCCATTGAAAGGGAAGCTGATAAACAGATGAGGTTTGAAGGCACTAGGCATATGGTGATTGGTTACTCAGGAATAGAAAACTAATACAGCAGTCTGTATTCTTCTGGTTTCTCTAAGTGTCTGGGCTCCAGCTTCTCTAGGATCGAGGTTCAATCAGACAGCCAGACTTTTACTTGGAGTCGCATGATGATGAGAGGCTCTGCCTCCTCTGAGAAAACTACGCCTATAATAAATTTCAAAACCCTTGGAAATAGCCCAGGAGATCTTTGAACTTTATAAAAGACTGTCCTTCCTGTAGTTAATCATATGGAATTAGAATCCTTATAATTTTATTTTTTAAAAAATCAGTGTGTCTCCATTTATATCCATGGGATAGACCATTTTAATTAATTATGAAAATAGCCTAGGTGATAAAATTTCAGGAGTTGGTTACCATATGATAATTATCTTGTATCTAAAAATTTTCTAGGTTAAGGGAATGGGCCTGCTGATTGCTTTTCTAAACAACCAAAAATTTAAAAAGTGGTTTTGAAAGCTATTTCCACAATCAATCTGCTTGATAAAGTGTGTCTTTATTAAGCATAAGTATATCCAAATCAGTTCATCGAATATTTAATGACTATTTATTCTCTTTTCTTTTTAAAATTTTTTCTAAGTAAATTTATGGGAAATTTCCCATTGTTATTTCAATCCCATTGAAAGTGGTCTATTAAAAGGCTGTTATGTAAGGCATTATGAGATCCATTACAGCAGATTTTAAACTGGATACAAGAAGATACTGTATGTCTAGTATAAGGACGTTGCAGGAGTCAGAACACCAAACCTAGATTGATTTTTAAAAAATCAGAAATTTGGGTTGGGGATATTGCTCTTTGGTAGAGTGTTTGTCTAGCATACACAAGTCCCTGGATTCCCCCAGCATCAAAAAAAAAAAAAAAAAAAAAAAAAAATTAGGAATTTATTGACTTAACTGAGAAGTTCAAAATTAGGCCTGGCTCCAAATTCGTCTTAATCTAGAGATTTAAAATAGCACAATTTCTCCCATATTGGTTTTAGATGGTTCCTTCTTCTATTTTTTTGTTTTGTTTTGTTTTTTGAACGAGGGATTGAACCCAGGGGTGCTTAACCACTGAGCCACACCCCTAGCCCTTTTTATTTTTTTTTATTTAGAGACAGGGTCTTGCTAAGTTGCTTAGGGACTCGCTAAATTGCTGAGGCTGGCTTCAAACTTGTGATCCTCCTGCCTCAGCCTCCAGAGCAGCTAGTTCCCTCCTCTTTCTGTGAAGTTTATCTTAAGGCTGTCTTCCCCAGGCTGCAACTGAATCCAGGTCCAGAAATTCATCTCATGGAAAAATCAATGTCCAAGAGATGAGTGGTGGGGAGAAAGAAAGGCCTTTTTCAGTGGCCAAAGAATGGAGAAGTGGTAAGCCTTATGAATCGATTTCTCAACTCCAGGGGGCTGTTGGAGGTTTGCAGATATAGGGCAGTAATAATGAGGGAAAGAGATGGGAGAATAAAGGGGAGGAATATTCCTGTCTTTTCTGGGAATAGCTGGAGATCTTCCAGGAACTCTGTGCCACCTCGTTTTGATCTTTTCATGGTTTGGGTGTTTTGGTCATGGTTGTTGGTGGGTGTCTTTAGCCTTGAAGGGAGAGGAGGAAGGCTAGACTAGATCTAGTTAACCCTATATTATACTTCTGGATACAACCATTCTCAAACGTTCAACATGTTTACATGCAAAGCTGAGTAGAATCTGACCTAAAGATTAAGGCAGTAAAAGAAAGAAACAGACATAATATGAAAGCAAAGATGCCAAGCTTTTTCCTTCCCAGATGGCAGACATCTGCAGGTCCAAGTGAAGAGTCAGTGTTTTCAGCAAAAGCAGCCACAAGTCCCTGAGGAGTAACCTAGGCAACCATTATCATGTTAACTCACATGTCAGAGGTGTTATCTACAGCAAAGCTAGTGGAAGACTAACAATGTATTGCCAAGCTGTGTGACCTCCAAAATTAGTGATTTCCATGCCAATTATGAGCAGGTAAAGCTAGAGGGTTGATTTTTTGTAACAATGCCGCAAAATGACTTCTGCAATTCTAGACCTCACTCCCTCACCACACCATCTGAGAAAGCAAGGATGTGTCTTCTTGGAGTTCTTTTGGAAGGTAAGGGTGGCTTCTCTTCTCAAAACTTCAGTCAATGTCCCTTATGTTTCTTGGACCTTAATTGGCTCATTTTTTGTTCCCTAAACAAAATATCAAGACTCAGGTATAGAGGAGAGGGGCAGTCAATTGGGTTATTCCACTTGAAAACAAAAGAGAAATAATTTCCATGAACCCACAGGACTGAGAATAGGAAAGGAGGGATTGCCCACATAAAAATAAGGGTGCTGTTGGAGGGAAGAGCATCTAATAGCAGAGGAAAATAAATGCACTAAGGAAAGTACAATATATTGTGATCTCTGGTGCCAAAAAAGGAGAAAGACACAACTTTGGTCAGGGTTAGAAGGACAAGAAAGGAGGTCATGAAATAGTTGTGCTTTGCCTATTAATTTCTACTTATCTTTCAAAATCTATTTTGGAGAGGGGAAAAAAGACAACTTTAGAAGTAGGAACATATCAGCAAAAGCAAGAAGGCTGGAAAGGCTCAGTGCTGTACCAGAGTGACACTAACTGATCTAGCATGACTAAAATACAAGACACAAGGAAACAGAGCCCCAAAGGGCCATTGGAGCCTTATTGTGAAGAGCTTTCCTTGAATGCCAGCAGGAAGAGTCATATTTAATTTAGAAACAATGGGGACTCATTGGCAGTTTTTGAAGGGTGAAACATATAATTAAATATGCTCGTTGGAAATATTAATCTGCCAACAGTGAATTGGATGAATTGCAGCCAAGAGAGATAAAATTTAGAGAAATCAGGGTGCTGCTGTAGTATTCCAATGAAAAAACAACAAAGCAGGGTGGAGGGTAAGAAGTGGAAGGTGAGGAAGAGCACAGAAACTGAAGGTGGTGGGATCTTCGTGGCTTGCTAATAATTGTTGTAAAGGGGTGGAGGAGGAGGGTGAGTAGGGACATAGAGCTCTGATATCAAATGCATCGCAAGGGAGTGGTGTCATTCATGAAAATGGGGAACTCAAAAGAACAAGATAGCCGGGCACAGTGGCACACATGGGGAAATCCCAGCCACTGGGGATGGTGAGGCAGGAAGATTGCAAGTTCAAGGCCAGCTTCAGCAACTGAAGGAGACCCAATCTCAACATCAAAAGGGCTGGAGATGTAGGTCAGTGGTAGAACACCCCTAGGTTTGATCCCCAGTACTGAGGGAAAGAGAAACAACAAGTAAACAGAAACCTAAGGTGTTTTGGAAGCAACAAGCTCCACAGGGCTGAGGCCTGCCTGCCCCAGGGCAGCTGATCCTGAATTGCTCGACAAGCCGAGGCTCTTCAGCTGTAATTCACCTCAACTATGAGCAAAGAAGTTAGCAGTGACCTCTCTTCTGTGTTTATTCAGAAGCTCTTAACATTGCAGATCTCTAACCCAGGGGCAGAAGAATCAGGGATCTTCCTTGGGATTGAATGGGTGAGAATGACACCCATTTTTCCCTATGTACATTCAGAACTGGAACGGTAGGGTCAGGTAGATTAGAGTAAGATATGATCTTCAGTGCTGAGGAGACTGAGAGAGAGTGAACTTAGTGTGAGAGTTAAACGGGACTTCCTTAGACTGTCCCTGATTACAGTCAATGTTTGGGATGCAAGTTCTTTCCTTCAGGGTCAGAGCCTCTGAATGAAAATATATATCTTGCAGCATGTGGTGTCACATGCCTGTAATCCCAGCAGCTTGGGAAGCCAAGGCAGAATTGCAAGTTCCAAGCCAGCCTCAGCGACTTAGTAAGGCTACAGCTTAATGAGATTCTGACTCAATATTAAAAGTAAAAAGAACTGGGGATGTAGCCCAGTGGTTAAGTGCCCCTGGGTTCAATCCCTGGTACCAGAAAAAAAAAGGAAATGTATACCTCCTCCTATTAGTACTTCTTCTCTTTGGGCAGTAGATATCAGAGAGAAGACAGGGAGATGCTGGGCCCTTTATTTCATCCCTCCTCCCCTTGGGTGCTGGGGGCACAGCAGGCCTAAACTTTGGCTCCTGGTGAAATCCCTCCAGTTGGTATGGGAGATGAAGTGTCTCACGGCCCCACTGTACATCTAGTGCATAACTTGTCTTCTTTTCCTCTGTCATCAAAGCCTGTGTTCCTGATTGGTGATGACACAGGACTCTGGCTCCCCCTGGCTCTGGCTAGGCAGAGAGGCAGATGAAGCCAAATCAGGCAGATTTCCTAATAAGGAGCTAGAAGGGTTTGAGTTTGGGGGACATGGTGATGAAATTGAAAATTCGGAAGTTTTATTCTTGGGGCAGTGTGAAGGAGGGTAAGTGGTAGAAGGCCAGTGTCTTAGGCTTCTTTGGGTTGCTGTAACAAAATACTGGAGGCTGGGTACCTTATAAAGAAAAGAGATATATTTAGTTCACAGTTCTCGAGGTCCACGGGCATAGCACCAGTGTTAGCTCATGGTGAGAGCCTCATGGAGGAGAGCATCCCATGGTGAGTGTGTATGAAAGAAAGAGGTGACATGGTAAGAAAGGAAGCAACAGAGTGGTGGGGGAGGGCTCCGCTCACTTTGGGTAATGACTTGACTCTCTTGAGAACTGACCCACTCCTGTGAGACCTAACACACTCCTTAAGTCCAACACTAATCCCTTTGCAGGGTGGTCATGACCATCACCACCTATTAGAAGTCCCAGCATGTTTCCAAGCATTCAGTACATAAAACTTAGGGGGGACAAACCATATCCAAATCATAGCAGGGAATAAAGAAAACTGGGCTGAAATCCAGGAAGAAGGGTGATGGGGGGATTAACTGAGCATGGGGTGGGGCTCGAGTGAGGCGGACAGGTTGGTGAGCCACTGAAGAGGAAGATCCACAAGATGGAAAGGAGAAGACCAGATGAGCCTGGGAGACTCCTTGCACAGGGATGGGTGATGATGTCTTTCCTCTAAGAAAAGAACTGTAGAAAGATGAGCATGCTGGGCGTAGGGGAGGTATGGGGCCACAAGACTTCATTTTTTGGCATTTTGGTTACAAATGCCACATCTAAGTGAAGTTGAGTCTGGTTTATGACGCACAGGAGAGAATAAAACTTGATATCTGCCAGGGTTTCCCATTCTTCACATTTCCATAGAAGGGAGGAATTTCTACTCCCTAAACCCACAAAAAAAGGACAGGAGAAAAATTCACCACTTTGCCCCCCTCTGCCATGCTCTCCTGCCCAGGAGCCCTCTTTCTTCCTGGTTTGGGTCCTCTTTCTTTTGCAACTGTCTGTCCATCCCTGGAGCGCTTCCTCATCTCCTTTATATGATGCTTCTAGGCAGGCTTGTTGTTTGAAGGGACAGATTCAGTGAAAGCGCTTTTGACTGATGGTCCAAAGCTACATTCTCGAATCCACTTTTCGCCATTTCTGTTTTCTGTCTAGTTTTGGCTGGTTCTGAACTCTGGTGTAGAGTATATTTGTTTGCTCCGGCTGCCATAACAAGAGTGCCACAGTCTGGCTGGCTTAAATCACAGGCATTCATTTCTTCACAGTTCTGAGGTTGGAAATCCGGGCTCAATGTAGAGACAGGATTGGTTTCTCCTGAAGCCTCGCTCCTTGGTTTGCAGGTGCCCCTCTTCTCCCTGTGTCTTCCCATGGTCTCTCCTCTGTGTGTCTTTGTCCTAATGTCTTCTTCTAGGGGTGCATTTAAAAACAAAACAAAACAAAAAAAAACATTTATTTATTTTTTTAGTGGCAGTTGGACACAATACCTTTATTTATTTATATGTGGTGCTGAGGATCGAACCCAGGACCTCGCACATGCGAGGTGAGTGCTCTACCACTGAGCCACAACCCCAGCCCCAAGGGTGCATCTTAATGACCTCACTTGAATGTAATGACCACAATCCTATCTCCACAGTTACATTTTGAAGCACTTGGAGTTAGGACTTCATTGTACACATTGAGGGTGGGAGGATTCACAGTACCGTGTATAAAAGAGAAAGAATGTTATTTATTGGCTCTCTAACTCTCCACCAATAGCTCCTTCCTTGCCTTTTTCTTTAAACCCATTCTCATCCACAATTTTGAGACAGATTTCCTCCCTTGCTCTATTTATCTCTGTTTTGTTTCTTTAAAGGGAAGGCAGGGTGTGAAGTTCAGTGGTGAAGTACCAGTGGAGGAAGGTTGCTAGGTTGTGCATCACCTGCAACTAGAGAATGCTGGGGACAGGGCCTGGTAAGAACCTGACCACTGATAATCAAAATGTCTGTAAGTCTTCCCAAGGAATGTAATGCTGGATTAGAGGGACCCCAAAAGACCACCAGGAGCCACAAGAGTCTTTATTGCAAGCTCAAGCCTGGACGCACAACCGTTTCCAATGCAGTGGTTCGGAGGAGTGAGTCCTGGTCCTTTGTTCAGTGAGATTTTATAGGTTTTGGGGGATACTCTATGTGTCACAACATCACACAGCAAATCATTTCATACCACGGGAAAATCAAACAACAACTCTTAACATTGATTAGCACATTCACTGGTGGGAACAAGTTGGGTAGGGGTGATTGGGGACGTGAGGGGTTGCAAGGGTGCACGCGATAAACTTCATGGTTTCCTAACATGTTATCAGTCACCGAGACTACTGGGGGGGTCACCAGGCATTCCAGGTATTTTCCCTGTCTCACACTGATTGGTGGTCTTTCCAGAAAATAGCATAACTGCCGCAGATCTCTCTCTCCTGTTATTTACAGACAAACAACTCAGCAGAGTGGCTACATCTGTGGGATTTTCCAAGGATAAGGCCCCTCCCCCCCGCCTCCCCCTGCCTTTGGACAGGCTTTGCTCTGAGGTAGAGGCTGGTTTCTCAAAAATGGAGTCACATCAGTTTCTCAGGAACAGGGTAGAACAATGAGATCCTCATTCCTAAAGCACTACAGACTTTATGACTTCCCAGAATATTCTTTTTTTGTATGTCAATTTAGGTTCACAGCTAATTAGAAGGCCATGCTTCTTCAACAGTTTGGTACTCTGTCTGATATTTCTGCCATCAAGTCTGAACTTGAATGGCTTTCCTACGGGAGAGCTTGCATCCACAGTGATGGCTGATTTTGTGGAATTCTGTTAAATTCAAACACGACTGAAAGAATGTCATTCAGAGCTTTGTTTCGGGAACATAAAAACTTCAGGCGCCTTCAGACGATGAAAAGAAAGAATGACAGATCTGTGGCTATGAGACACTCTTCTTGATCAGTGTGATTATATTAGAATGCTCTACTTGGATATATTGATTTGTCTTTGAGAGCGCTTTGTGCCACATAAATCTCATAGAAATATCTTAAGAAGCTGCCCCAGAAGGCCATGGCTTCCTTCTTAGCAAAGAGAAGCAAAGCCTGGGAGTCATTTGTCAAAGTTTCAAACAAAATGGTCCATTTATGAACTGACACTGGATGGTTTCCTATTCCGACATTCATGGGACTTTAAAACAAAGATGCATTTTATGATTAACCTCCACGTAGAGAAGCAAAGAGCTGTATTTGTCTCTTTTGACTTAGTTCAGCAACCTGAATCTTTAAAAAAAATCACCTTCAAGGAGAATCATATTTATTATACCTCAAAACTTCCGTTTATATGCACCATTGTTCAGAGCAATTTCCTCTTCCCTATGTTTAATAGCCAAGTGATCATTTGTTTTGGAGATTCATTCAAGCTTTGGAAGATTTGGCCACCCATGGAAAAGAACATTCCTGCCAGCATTTTTCCCCTTACTGCCTTCGGACAGGGAAAATGGGTCTTAAGAGAATTATAAATGAATTGAAAAATATTGATAGAAAGTTTATCACTCTGTATTCTGAGACCCATAACTTCAGTTTTCTAATTTTTAAGAGCTTTAGTGAAACTAGCATTGGTATATGCTGTTTTGAATTGGGTGACCTTGAGCAAATTATTTAATTAAAAATTTACCTTTTTCCCTTGACAGAGTGACTACTGTCATGTATACAATACTGGGGAGGAAGAATCAGAGGATAGGGGAGGGAAGTTTGGCACAGCGGTCAGGAGCACAGGTTTTGAGCCAGTCTGGCTTGCTAAATCTCTCCCTTTCTCGTTGGATGATGCTGTGTATGTGACTTACACCCCTAAGCCTCAGTTTCCTCATCTGCAAAGTGAGCACAATAACTGACTCTACCTTTTATGGCTGTTTTGGAAAGCAAATGAAAAAAATTATAAACATTGTGTCTTCCCACATATAAATGTGGCACCACCTCCATCATCATCACCACCACCACGAAAATAACAAATAACAACAGACTGGCTTTACTGTTTTACTTCCTTGATATAATGACACATGCATTCAAAGGAAAAGTAAAATCCATAGATTTCAAACTCTGTCCTGGACAAGATGGGTGGAAACCAGGTTTATATTATTTGAAGAATATATCTTTTTAATATCTATATTCATATGTATATGCACATACCATATATACTTACATATTTATATTCAGTTAAAATTTAAATAACAACTTGAAATGTATTTACCAAGATTTTATATTATACCCATACTTCTATTTCTCATGCAAAGCCATTTTCTAAATAAAGAAAATATTTAGTCACAAGTATAAAATTGGAATAAGATTTAATAATCTCCCTTAGGAACTGATTTTAAGGTTTAAACTGTCCTTTTATGAACACAGCATTAGCAACTCTTAAATCCTTCTTATAATGTCTTCATATTTAAGCTTCAGTGCAGAAAGAGAGGAGCTCACCAGTCTCTCACTTATTTAAAAATATTCCTGGATTTAAAAGTATTAAGAGCTTCTGCTTGAAGATGGAAGCATAAAGATAATTGGACTAAGCTCCACTCTCTAATATCAACTGAAAGCAACATAAATTCTAACAAAAGAAACCATCTTGAATGAAACCAAAAGACAGACACAACTCTTAACTATGAAGAATTACTTCTGAATATAGCAGCATTTGGCCCCAATTCCAGAGGATGCACAAAGTGGATTCACACTGGACAGCCCTTGCACACAGGGCAGAGTTCTCAAATGGTAGGTGGCATTACTCCAAAGGATTTTTGCCAGTTGTCCCTTACTGGGGACCATTATTCCACATGCCACAGTGAGGCACTGCAGACCAGGTGGGACTGGAAGGACAAAAATCCTTCGACTTTGTAGGAAACATAATGGAAGCATATGGTGGGAGTAATGGTACAATTAACAAGACTGACAATAAAAAATGGCTGATACTGATTGAATGCATACTATGCTAGGTACATAGAAGTATTAAGATCTCCTGCAGCACATAGGTACTTGTACTAAGCCCTACTCTCTAATGATTTAAATAGATTACGTGCACTAATTCAGGTAATCCTCACAGTAACTCTACAATAAAGGTACTGCTGTTATCCCAACTTTACTAGTCATTTACAGAGCTTAGATTCCCAGGTTGAGCCTGTACTCTTAACCTGCAAGCCCTGCTGTATTGTTGCCATATTTATGGTTTCAGCTTTGATCACTGGATCAAAGCCTGTCGAGGAGACAAAAATAAATGCCACATCAATGCACAAAGCACTTGAGCCTATGGGGCTTCATTGTGAGCCACCAAGCCTTCTGCTCACTCTCAGAGAGCATGTAGACCACCAGGTGTAGACATGTCCTTGGAGCAAAGGCAGGACAGAGTTGATGAGAAAGTCAGCCGAGACAATATGGCTCCTGTGCACTCTCCATTTCCTTCTCTGTTAGTCAGCTTTCCTTTACTGTAACTAATAGGTGAGAGAAATCAAATTGTAAAGAGGAAAGGTTTATTTTGGCTCACGTTTTTGAAAGTTTCGGTCCATGATTAATGGACCTCATTTCTCTGGGCCTGTGGTGAGGCAGCACATCAGAGCAGGAGTGCATGACAGAGCAAAACCACTTATATCACTTGAAGAGAGAGAGGAAGAGACCGGGGTCCATGATCTCCCTCTAAGGCATTCCCAATGACCTACAGACCTCCAACGAGGCCCCACCTCTTAGAGTTTTGGCTACTTCCCCAAAGACCAAGCTGAGACCAAGCCCTTAACATATGAGTCTCGGGGGACATTCCAAGTCCAAACTATAACATCTTCACCATACAACTCTTGAGAAAAAAGCTGGACAACACGGAGCTGTCATTATTTAAAAAGAGTCATAATTAGAAAAAAACGAATTAGACAAATGTAAAGATATCTGAGAGACAGAAAGACAAGCAAAACAGAAAAAGGAGCCCTAGTAGGAGAAACCAAAACAAGACAAAACAAAGGGCATGTAGGTAATTCACACCAGAGATGGATTAAAGACTTTTTCACAAGGAAGAGAACAGAATGAATAGCTATACCCCTCCCCAAAAGATTTCAATGGCAAAAAAAGAAAAGAAAAAAAATTGCTGCCAGAAAATAAGACTTGAGTCTGTGAACTAATCGTGCAAAGTACAAACCATGTCCCCATGAGCTAGGACAACTAATAATGATAAGTTGCTGGGTGTCAAGAATAAGGAACCTGACATGGTACCTACCACACAGTGGATGTTTCATTAGTGCTTGTTGAATAAATGAAAAAGAAAAGTCAGAAAATAAAGAAATCCACCTCTATCAAGAAAAAATCAAATTGGCATTGAATTTCATAGCAACAGTGCTGGAAAGGGTGTGGCAAACCTTACAAAGTCTTCAAGGGAATGATTTCCACATGCAGTTGAATGGCATTCCACTCTAGAGAAAACAGATTATTTTGACACACACAAAAAACTTAAGAAGTATGGTACACATTAACTTTTTTTAGCCAAAGAAATCAGCTTGGTTATGAAATCTAGCGAACCAAGAGATGAGAGATAAATAAAAACAAGGGTCTAAGGAACAAGAAATGAGAATTACTGATGTGAGTGCTGAAATAATTTAGATACAGCACCAAGACTGAAGGACTGGAAATTATGGCATTGGAAGAGAATGTGAAGGTTATAAATTGTATCAGTTTAGAAATAATGATCTCAGTACAATAATTGGGAGGAAGGAAGTGGAGATGGGAGGAAGTGTACACCTCCTCATTTCCTCTTATTTCATTGTGAAGTTTGAAGTTATAATGCTGATAATTCAAGCGATGATGGTTTAAGTGCGTTATTTTAATGCATGAAGATAACACCAGAATAATTTAAAATAGCAATATAACCAACCAAATCATTATGGGGGGCAGGGAGAGAACAGGCATGCATGATAATTTCCTCATCTTCCATGAGCAAGTTTAGAGATAATGTTTAATGTTGATGAAAGAATTTTGAAAGTAGTTTAAATGTATTATTCAAAAGGATAAAATTTAAAACTAAAAATTTATTATAAACATAAACCACATAAAAACAAAACATAGAAACCCAGATCAAAGAGGAAAATATTTAAAAATGAAAAGTATTAAAAGCATAAAACATAAAGTAAAAATGTAGGGCTAAGACCTAAGATATTAACAGATATAAACGTAAATGGAGTAAACAATCTGTTGAAAGAAAGAAAAATCTCCTAACTTCACGTTGTTTAAAAAGATTATACTACAAGATAAAGTATTAAAGGGATATATCTCTAAGTGATTCAGCAAAGTTAAAATAATTAAAGGTAGATAATCCCTACCACCAAGGAAGAAGGGGTGTAAATGTCAATATCATCCAAAATTGAAATAAGAGCAAAACCATGGATAAAGAACAGAAGTCACCTTGTAAGTATAATGTTTACAATCTGCAATAACCATCTGACATTGATGGTTAAATTCTGAAAGTAATACCGAAACTCCTAACGTAAAATTGTATGAAATGGAAGACAAATATACAACAACTCAGGTGTGGTGGAGTCCAAGTCTGGCTCTTTTCTATTGCTTGATAATTAAAGAAAATATTCCTTCATTCAGTGACATATCACTGAGAACCTACTACTCGCCAGGTGCTATGCTAGCTGAGGGCAAGAAAGTGTGAGCAAAATCAGAGAAGGTTCCTGCCTCCATGGAGCTCCCAATTTACAGGGGTCGGATAATAAATCAGCACAAAGGAAACATGATTGCAACGAGATCAATGATGTAGGAAGAAAAGTCATGTAGTAGTGTATGAGTAAAATAAAGGGATCCGGCAGATCCCAGTGAGATCTGAAGGACGAGCAAGAAGTAAATCGTGTTGGGGGTGGGAAGGAACATTGCTACACTTAGAGACAGCTTGGACAGAGACTGTGGGACCATGTGTGTTTAGGAAGAAGGAAATCCTTGCAGTGAGAGAGGGCAGAGAGCAGAGGCCAGGCTGTGTGGGTCTTGGGGCCCCTGCTAAGCATTAGAGAAGGGACTGGAGGAGATGGGAAAGGGTTAGAAAGAGCAGCTGAGACGTTGCTCCAAACAAGAAACAGTGATAACTAGATCAGGTTTTAGTGGAAAATATGGACAAGGAAGATATTTAAGAGACAAATATATCTGTCTCCCAATTACTCTGGTGACACCTTGGCTATGGGAATGAAGGCAAGGGCTATCTTGGGGTGACACCTGGGTTTCAAGTGCTCACAAACAGAAACCATGATGGGTGCTTTTCTGGGTGTAGGAAACCCTGTCAGCAGATAAGGACTTTGGGGGAATTGGTTGATAAGACCAGAAATGCTGTGTTTGAGGGCGATGAGAAGAGGAGGATGCAGAGACTGGTTGAAAGCCCAGAAGGCAGTGTCAGATGAGTCCCCAGCAAGGTCGTGATAGACTCCACAAATAATTAAAGAGCTGAGGGAGAGGTGAGACTCACTCAGTGCTTAATGTAGCGTCTGAAACATGGCGCTTCCTCAGTGTACGCTCTATTCTAGTGTGTATTTGAGCTTTGCTCCCTTTTCCATTTGTTCTAGTCTCTCAGGAGCTCCATTTTTCTATTTATCGAGTTTCTGCGGTTTTCCAGAGGCCTAATATCTATATCTAATTTTTGGTTATGGGTTGACCTTTACTGTAGTCACAGGCTAGGCCTGCCCCTTTCCTGTCCCTTCTACCCATCAAGTCATCCAGCCTGGCTGCCACCCAGTGGGGATTCAGTCCTGTGGCTTCAAGGAACTAGGTTTTTATCAACAACATGAAAAATGAACTTGGAAGCAGATGCTTCTCTAGAGCTCCAGAGAAGAGCTCAGCCCAGTGGACACCTGGATTTCGGCCTTGTGAGCAGAGAACATCAGCCGGCAACCTAGCATGCCATGCCTGGCTGTGACCCACACTAGGGTAGGCTAAGAAGCTGATGTTTTAAGTCACTAACTCTGTGGTAACATTACACAGCAGCAGAAAACTAATAAATAAACAGTGTCTGCTAGCTTTATATGCTCCAGAGAAAAGTCTGATGGAAAATTTTGGGTGGAAAGGATCAGGGAACACTGTGATGCTTTTATAAACCACTGGCTAAATCAAAATATAGTGTTAATTCTTTTCCTGTATACCTGCCCATTGTCCTCAAAGTCATTGAATCCGATACAGCTGCTAGTCATCTTCATATCTCTCTCAGTACATCCACAAGTTCTGTTGCATATCCATCTAAAATATCTCCTCTATTATGTATTCTCATTGAGTGGTCTTATTTAGAAACTCTCATTATGTCTTGATTAAATTACTAGAATTGCCTTCTAACTCAGAGCTTTACTTAATTTTCTACATTGCTCTTGTTTTGAACTTTTTTGGGTCCTTAATTTGATTATGTCACTCTTCTTCAACCCCTTCAAGGACATGCTATAGACTTTAGAAGGAAATTTAAATTGCTTGACATAATATTTCCAGTTAGAAGTCCCCCACACTTGCTATTGGCTTCTGTCATACTGACTGACTTGTTTTTACTACAATGAAACATATGTATGTTTCATTACATATATATATATATATATATATATATATATATATATATATATATATATAT
>NW_025999961.1:7141376-7203485 GCF_001458135.2 Marmota marmota marmota
TTTTTTTTAACTACTCTACTCTTGGAAGACTATTCTGCCAATTCTGTCTGGAAAATTGCCTTTTCACCTTTAAAAGTCAATTTGATCACTATTCCTTCCAGAAAATATTTTATGGAGTTGGATTCATTCATAGATAGTTTGGTGCTGTAGGGGATTTTTTTTTTCCTTCATCACTGAAAGACCCTAACATCTAATTTCCTATTAAGCTCAATTCCTTTGGATTAGATCATGGTCATGTTAGATGTGTATCATCTGACAGCATCTAATTCTGGGTCAAAAGTATTACTTCATCTTTAATCTTGTCCTAGGTTGGGGCCAATTCTGGAGCTGAGATGGGACAGTTTGCACAGGAAATCTAGAGTCGTCTGGGAAAGATGGTCCATTGAAAACTGCATTTGTGGACACCTAGGATTTACAGGCTTGACCTAACAGAAGAGAAATTTCAGGGAAGGACAACTGTGCTTCCTCAGTGTACGCTCTATTCTAGTGTGTATTTGAGCTTTGCTCCCTTTTCCATTTGTTCTAGTCTCTCAGGAGCTCCATTTTTCTATTTATCGAGTTTCTGCTGTTTTCCAGAGGCCAAATATCTATATCTAGATATTTGTGCATTTCACTTAATGCCAGTTTGAGTCCAGAGAGAGATGTGAAAGTTAATGTGAAGGACAGTGGTTCTGTTCTGTTGGGTTCACGTGGTTCATTGGGACATGTCTTGCCCTGGAAAATGGTGAGAACTGAAAGGTTTACTAAGGTATGGGCCTTGGTGGAATGGACCACCTCCCCTTGTCCTCACAAACACCGTGGAACAGACAGCTTAATCTAAGACAGGAAAGCATGGGAGAGCTCAGCTGCTGTGCTCCTTCTCTGATGTTTTATTCCAGGAAATGTTTCTTTAGCCCAAAGCAATCGTTTTTCATTGTTGGCCAAATATCTGCCATCTACAGCTTGTGAGTTGATAGGCACCAGAATTGATCCCCTCTGCACAGCAAGTAGCCCCCTCATATCTGTGCAAGTGGCTGGGGAGGGCATGGAAGGATGTCTGATGTGAAGGCCTAGGCTCGGTTGCTTCTTATTGGGGGAACACTGGGGAGTGGGTGGACCCCTCTTGGAGCTATTCTTGCCTTGGTAGTTAGTAGTGTAAGGGACTTTGTCCCACCCAAGGTGTTGGGCATGATCCGCCGCAGCCAGCTTCTACTCCTTGGTCAAGGCAGCTCCTCTGTGTAGAGATAAGAGGAGAGGATAGGCTTCCCTCAGCCACTAACGATTGGTGTTTGAGCATGGTGCTCTGGGATCTGACCATTGGCCATTCTTTACACCTGAAACTACCGCTGATCATCATTTTTTTTTAAATTAAAGTTTAGTTGGGGTACAAATAACAGAGAAAAATTGTCTAGCCAGACATGGCCAAGAGAACCAAACCATGCTAGGGTACAATTGTTAGTCCTCAGGGAACTAAGACTAGACAGATGCCTCAACATCTGTCTATGCTGACACTATTGTGTATTTTACTTATCTGCAGCTCCAACCAGTTTATGTACATTTAAAAGTCTTACTTTTTCTCCTATTTCCAGTGAGTTCCTCACTCAAAATAGGAAATCCAATTAATTGTTAGAATGCAGATTTTTATGTCCTGAATTTTTTTCATATGTTTTATTATACTTGGGTTTACAATTTCCAAAGTTCATACTCTGATCATTAAGTATGCTGCTTAATTATAACTATTTTGATGCTTAAGAAAAATATTTATTGCAGATTTGTTGGTAACATAATTTTGTTTAATCAGATGAACTCTATGAAACTTATAATAGAAACACTGCTCCAGCAACTCTTAAGATATATTGTTGGCCTCCAAATTAGAAAATTATTTTTAAAAATGCAAAGGTTTTCTTTATAGAAAATATAGAAACAAGTTAATAATCAAAAGACCACATGTCAAAGATTATACATACTTAGCTACATCAAATACTATTTTTACATCAATAAAATTCTTAAGCACTTAACTTTTAGAATAATTCCTTTCTAATTACATGAAAGAATTAATAATTCATATGATAAAGAAAGGACACTAGCAATTTGGACTATTATTCTAAATTTAAAAATTTTCTACAAATTCAAAAGAATACTTTTTGTATAGCTTTTTTCTTTCCTCACTCCATGCAAAATTATGCAAAGTTAGACTTTAAAATACTTAGAAGCATGATTCAATGTATCCATTTTTGCAAGTGGAAAGGTAGGCTATTAACTTCTCCTTGGGGGTTTATTAACTCAAGCCACATAACAGACCAGTTAGAAAGCATCAGTTATGGGTAAAATAGAGGAATCAAGTAATTTTTTTCTTTTAACTGGTGGGAGTATACTCTGCCATTTTTAATGAGCAATGCTAAACCATTCCCAGCATGAAAATATTTAACGACTTTTCTAGCATAAGCAAGAATCCTACCTTCTTTTTATCTCTGACAGAGCTTTGCAAAGAGTCATGCATGGTGTAGGTGCACAACAAATGCTTTTAGAAACAAGTGAATAATTCTATCTAGAAACAAAGAAGTTAGTGCTAGAATGTGCTAAAGGCAAAATCCACATTCATTGCCTTGGGTTATTTGTGAGTTTGAGAGAAAATTAAAAACAAAACAGTTTGTACATGTAAAGAGTTAATCATTTCATTAATGTTCATTTGGAAAATCATTATTTTCATTTAAACCAGAGATTTTTAGAAAGTTTCTTTCCCTGGCTGGAGTTTTTTGGTGGTGAATCTCAACTACCACTCTTTGTCACACCTTCACCCCAACAAAAGACCATTGTGCATGAGTTGCCAAATTCAGAAAGCAGTGTTTTCATTTTACAAAGAGTTAAATGTTCAGAAGACGCATTCATCCCAAATCTTTCTCTTTTAAACAAACCTAATTTTTGAAAAAAAAATTTAAATATTTTCAAAGCTGCTGGATGTTGTGTTTTCCATCAGTTTTGATTGTGCAGCATCTTTTCGTGGTCCACACTAATATCCTGAATGTTCTGCTTGCTCAGCGGCATTTGTCCTCTCTATTATCATGTATTCAGAAGAGATGAGCATTGTCTTTCAGTGTGTGTATAACACTTGTCCCCCAGGTATTCAACCTTTTTTTCCTTCTGATTAAGAAACCTGGTTGCAATATTAAACACTAAAAAAAAAAAAAAAGGAAAGAAAAAAAAATCTAATGTCTTTTCCTGAGTCACCATCCAATATTGTACCCAGGGATTTCAAGGTCAATGCATGTAGAAGCTCAACACTGAGAATCTGTAATATGTAGATTCATTGCAAACACAAAAAATGTGCATACTATCAGAAAGTGAGTATAAAAGCATGTAAAATTTAAGGTACAAAAGCTTAGGAAAATATTACAATTGTCACACTCGATTACTTTTAGACACAGCTTGACATTCCTGAGGAATAGATATTAAAGAGTAACTATTCTTCAAAAGGTATAAAAATTCACTCATTCAGGTATTCAATAAATATTCATTGGAAGCCTACTGTGTACATAACACAAGCAGGGATACTGATGGATAACAAAGATGTATAGCATTCGTGTGGACCATGTGCACACCTGTTCCTAGAAGGCTTACCAACAACAAAGCAGAAATAAAGACTAATGAATATTGTAAATGCTCATAAGCGTTGTTTCTTATTTTGGCAGTAACAGGACCAGGCATCCCTTTAACAACCTGCCTCCCAGTATATATATTATATATTACTTATTGCTAACCAATTCTCGTATATAGGAGGTAGATCTAGCCCAAATTTGATTGAGGATAGATAATCCAAACACTAATGCTTGAAAAATTTCCAAGTAAAATGAATGAGATAAGCCTGACTTGATTACAGGTGTCATCTGGTTTCTGAGATAATCATATAGTACAGATTTAAAACAAAAGACATCAGTGCCAGGTAATATTGGGACCTCAGGATTAGAAGCGGGTGTTTTGCACATATAGGAAGGTCTTTCTCTAAGGACCTTGTAAATGGTCTTTGATACGATGGGAGCAAGAATAATCAAATAGGTTGTATAAGAAAAGCATTAATAGGCTTTTTTTCTATGGAAAAAAATAAACCCTAGGATCTTTCAAACTATGAACTAGCTTCTCAAGAGACTGAATTTTTAATATTGCTGAATATGTCACTGAATTGTTCAGTAAAAATCCAGTATTATTATTTCCCTACATTTTCTATGTAGCTTTCAAGTTTGATGGAAAGGTAAATGGTTTTATATCACATCACACCTTTGAGGTTTTTGGAAAAAAGATGATTCAAACTTTAATCACAGGAGGGTAGAGATCGAGGCTACTACATATTCACAAAGTTGACCACCATGTTGATCCTTCGAAGTAAGACTGCTCCTCTATTTATGATGCAGTTTCATCCCACCATAAGTTAAAAATATCTAAAGTTCAAAATGAAAATGCATTTAATACACTTAACCTTCCAAACATCATCACTTAACAATACAGCACACCGTAGTGCCAGTTGTTTTTCCCTGTGGTGGTGTCGCTGACTAGGAGATGTGGCAGGTGGCTTGCGGCTTCTGCTCAGCATTATTACAATTGAACCATGCGTCACTATTCTGGAAAAGACCCAAATTCAAAATTCTAAGGATGGTTTCTGCTAAATGTGTATCCCTTTCCCACCACAGGATCAATAAAACCTGTTGAACCATCTTAAGTTAGTGTCTGTACCCGGAAGTCTCTTTCTCAGTCCTCTTTCTCCTGTTCTCCATGGTGGTGACTACACCTACCTTTCACAAGTACTCAGGAGCTTCCTGACCTCGCTGCATTCACATTCTTACTCATAGCAACTTGGCTAATGTTCCAGGTTGGTCTTTGGTTACCTCCTGTTCTCTTCGTCCATTAGAAACTTTTCAGTCCTTAGTTGACCCCGGGCCAACTCTTCTTCCTTATTAGAACTCTTCCCTTATTTTAGAGTCACCAACTTTCCCTGCTTTCCCCCTGGTTCTTGAGAAAATCTTCCTTGGTTTGCATAGCAAGTTCTTTTGCTTCTGTTTATTCCTTAAATATGGGTATCTGATAGGATGTGTCTTCCCCCTTTTCCCTTCATGCTCTACAAACTCTCCCTGCACAATCTCATTCTTGGCCCTAGATTATCATTCATATGTTGCTGGCCTGCCAGGCTACAGCTACAACCCAGATCCATATATTCAACTACTGCTTGACTTCTCAACTATCTCCCACTGAGTGTGCTTGAATGAAACACATTGTCTTTTTTTCCTTCAACTTTTTCTCCCCTGGACTCTTTCTATGATAGTACCACAAACTACACAAATATTCGGTCTAGAAATATGTAGGGATTTCCCATAACCCAGTCAGTCAGCAAAATTGTTCTAAGTCTCATGAATTTGTGGACATCAATGCAGATCTTTGTTACCACTGTGCAAGGCCATTTTACCTGCTCTCTGGCTCGCTGCTTGTAATTCTGACTCTTTTCCAATCCTTTCTCCATGATGGAACCAGAGTTATTTCTCAAAAGAAAATCTTATTGAGCCACTCCCTTTCTTCAAATCTAGCAATGACTTCCATTTTGCCACAGTCTGGCTGGGCACAAAATAACCGAGCCGCCACGAAGCCTTGTAGGTTCAAACAGCAACTCTTTATTCCCGCACTCTCACCGGCACTCTACACACACTTCCCGGGAACACACGCCTCCACCCGGGCTCCTCTCGCCAATTCTCCAGGAACCCCCTAGAGAACTCAATGGGAACTCCAAGGTAGCGGGCGCCCGAGGCAGCAGGATCTGCCCTAATCCCAGCAGGATCCGCCCTAATCCCCCGGAGCTGCCCTAATCCCAGAGCAGGGTCACCTTTCAACCATTCCCTCTAGCAAAATGCCAGGTGTCATTCCGACTAAACTGTGGCTCTCAACACCATTTAATGGTCCAAATCTTTTAAAATATCTTACTCTGTACCTCATGGCCATCTCCACTTTCCTCTCTTATCTCACCCCAGTATCTTTTGCTTACTCGACAGTCAGAGTATATATTTTAAGTTATGTAAGGTACCATGGTCTCTGCCATTTCTGGGTATTCTCATAGGCTTTTTATTCTATTTGATATTCATTCTTTCTCTCACTTTCTGCTTGATTCTTTTTTACTGTGTAGCATAATCATTCATTCCACTCAAGAAGCCTTGATATGTGTCCATGGTCCCCAATACTTTGATCATGACACTTCATTACAATTGCTTACGTAAGTATCTGTTTTCTTTTCTGCTAGACTGTAAATCCCATGTTTCTATCATTTTCGAAATTGTAGTGCCAAGTATCCGTCACAATAAATGCTTATTTATATTTCTCAATTGAATGAATATGGAAAGACCTGTACCTTCCAGATAACCTGTTGGACGGAATGCATGAACTTACTTTCTCTACTAAAATCCCCCAGAATAAGGAGAATAAGGCCAAGGAGATGGACACTGAGGAAAGAGGTCAATAAAAATCAAAAGGAAGAAAGGAAGACAAATGAGTGGTGATTTACTTCGTAGAAAGGAGAAACTAAAGACTAATTTATAGCAGAGAGGTGTGAATCTAATAAGAAGCAAGCCGATTCATAATAAAACTCAGACAAGGTCAGAAATTAGAGTGCCAAGCATCTCTGATTGCCACAATGTAGGATGTGGCTGGAAACAGATTGACTATAAATTTGTATCAGAGATCGTTAGCCCCCAGATCCTATTCTCTACCATGCACAGCAGTGATTTTCTCCACCCTTCCTTTCCCATCCCAGCAGAAGGCAGGAGATTTACTTGCTAGAAAAACTGAATCAGAAATTCCTTGACCCAGGAATGACAGGTAAAGTTGAGGCAGGGGAAAGAGCTGTACCTCAAAGGTAGATTAAGTGAAAACCTATACTGTAACCCTTCCCCCATACACGGTTTCACTTTCTGTGGTTTCAGTTACTTATGGTCATCTATGATCAGAAAATATTGTGTGGAAAATCCCAGAAGTAAGTCCTTCATAAATTTTAAGTTGCATGCTACCTTGAGTAGTGTAACAACGACGGGCGCTTTCCTGCTCAGTCACACCTGGGACAGGAATCATCCCTTTGCCCATTAGTTAGTTACTTAGTAGCCATCTCAAATATTATATCAACTATCATATTTCAAGGGTTGTATTTCAGTAATCCTTCTTTTTACTTAATAATGACCTCAAAGCACAAACTTTATTTCAGTTTGTGTTGGTTTACTTTTGGTCACTGTTAAAAAAAAAAAAAGAAAAAGAAAAAAAAAGAAAAGAAAAGAAAAAACTGAGAAAACTAACTTAGATGAGGAAAGACTTGTTTCAGGTCTCTGTTTTGGAGGTTTCAGTCCAAGATCAGCTGGCTCCATTGTTTTGGACCTGAGATGAGACAGCATCATGGCAGTGGGAGCATGTAGTAAAAGCTGTTCACCTCATGGCAGCCAGGAAACAGAGAAAGGAAAGGGCAGGGCCAAGACATAGTCCCCAAGGACCCACTCCCTTCAACTGGGTCCCACCTCCTATGCTTTCCACCACCTCCCAATAATACATTCAGTATCCATTGATGAGGTTAGGGCCCTCATGATCCAATCACTCCTCAACAGCCCACCCCTGCACATTGCTGCACTGGAGACCAAGTCTTCAACACATAAGCCTTTGGGGGACATACCAGATCTAAACCATAGCAATAATATTTTCACAGTTATTCTATTTTTAGTTGTCATTAATCTTTTATGGTGCCTAACTCATAGGCTTTTCCATAGGTATGTATGTAGGAAAAACATAGTATATATAGGGTTTGGTACTATTCGTGGTTTCAGGCACCCCTGGGGGGGGGGGTCTTGGAATATATCCCTTATGGATAATGAGGATACTGTATTCTGACCATTGGGGTTCCTCAGTCTTTTTCCCTCTGTGAAACCCTCTGAATTAGAAGCCATGATTATAACCCAAGGGAGGAGATTGAAAGAATCCAGTTAGTAGAAACTGATCCAAAATAAAAGATTTATAAATATTGACACTGAGCACTCTGGTAAAACCTTTAGTTCTCTCTTGTCATTCTTTGGGGAGGCCTGTCACCTGACACATAGGAATAATTAACTATTTGGTACCTCACTATTAACTATGAAGAGACAACTAAGGATCACCAACCACTAAGGAAGATTTCTAATGTGGAAAATAAAACTAGACACGAACAGACACACACACACACACACACACACACAAAAGATAAGCAGCAGGAAGCCGAAAAAATGTGTAAAAATATTTATGACATAAAAGAGGTGGAGAATTTCTAGTGTGATAGTGCAAATCAAAAACTAATAATAATAATAACAAATTGCCTTACATAGTTGAGAGGAATTTAAGAATCATGTTAGAAAGTTTGTGGCTAAATTATAGTATACAGAAGATACCTATCATGATTTGTTTTAAAGAAAGAGATGATTATTAATTCTAGGAAAGCAATAAAGTTGAACAAGAAAGGAAGTGAAATTAAAGTATAATACCAGAAGCAATTGTGAATAATATGTAGATAGGAATTATAAGGTAAACTCAGAAATGCAGAACTACCAAATGTGCTAAAACTATATTGGAAAGATGTGAGGAAGAAAAGTGTGTGTGTGTGTGCACGCACGCGTTTTGGGATGTTGTCATAAATCTCAAATCCATGCTCTCTGTAGTGGGAAGTCCATAGATAAATATAGAAGAAAATACTAGAAGAAGTGTCTGAAAAAGTTTAAGGAGATTCTCTCTGTGTTAGGAAATAGAGTTGGAGTGGGAAGTTTATGCTATAAGCTTTGAACCTCTATGTGGCATTGAAACCACACACACACACACACACACACACATCCACTTAGATACATACATATATAACTATTTATATACACACATTTAAGATGATTAAAACTAATAAAAGAATAAATAAGTGACTTACTTCCAAATCACCGAGGTGAAAAGACCCAAGTTCACTATGAAGAATGATTAATAGCAGTAATTGATCTGATTGTGCTCACTTTTCTCCTTTAAGGATTTTTATCTTTTAGAAAATGACTATTAGGGGAACTTACACCAAAAGACAAAAATAGTCTATTCTAATAGCTCGTTTAGAACTTTAATTGGAAATTTGGTTGTGTATTCTTCCAATTAAGCTAATTGAAGTGGAGCTCTGATTGGGTCCTGGGAGAGGGGGAGTTCCCTAGCCGAGGCTCAAAGAATAAAAGCTGACTTTAATAAGAGAATGCTTAGGAAGACGGGTGAATCAACTCTTGAGAGATTTCAATTATTTACTTATTGACTGATACATGCAGGGAAAATAGCCAGAAAACTTCCAAAAAAAGGTAGAGGAACGGGAAGCTTCATCTAAGACTTTTTATTTATCCAAAAGAACTAAAATCAGGATACTGTAGTGATACATCCATCTCAATATTTACAGCTGCACAATTCACAATAGCTAAATTATGGAATCAACCAAGATGCCCATGAATAGATGAATGGATCAAGAATTTGTGATATAGGGGTTGGGGTTGTGGCTCAGTGGTAGAGTACTTGTCTATCACATGTGAGGCCCTGGGTTTGATCCTCAGCACCACATAAAAATTAATAAATAAAATAAAGGTAAACTAAAAAAATTTAAAAAGAAATTGTTTTATATATATATATTTGTAACAGGGATATATATTATATATATGAATTTATTCAACTATTCATTTTCATTGAAAATGAAACTATGGTATTTTTGCTGGTAAATACACGGAAATGGAGAACATCATACTAACTGCAATAAGTCACACTCAGAAGCTCAAAGGCTGAATGTTTTCTCTCATTTGTGGAAGTTAGAGCAAAATAAAGGAAAAGAGGAGAGATGCATAGGATGTCATTAATATATATGGAAGATCAATGGTATAGAAGAGAGAGGCAGAGTGAATGGATGGGAAATGAGAGGCAATCAGAAATGAATTCTTTAAAACCATATTATATGCATATATAAATATACCACAGGGAATTTTACCTTTATGTATAAGTAAAAAGAGCCAATCAAAGATAATAGATGAGAAAAAGGAAGTCTAGCAGAGTAGAGGAAGGAGAACAGGTGAGGGGAGAAAGGATGAAAGGGGAAAAATTGGTACTGTGAACTGAAATTGAATTGCATGTATGATTTTTGTCAGGATGAACCTAACTGCTATGTATAACTATAAAGCTCTAACAACAACAACAACAACAAAAAAATGGCAATACAAAAAAAAAAGTCATTATAAAATTTGCTCTAAATGCAGATTCCCATCCCATCCCCCCTCCCTCTCTTTTGTGGTGTTGGGGATTGAAGTCAGGGCCTTGTGCATGTGAGGCAAGTACTCTACCAACTCAGCTATATCCCCACTCTGTCTTCTAATACATCAGACACAACATACACAGTATGTCTAGCAGAGTAGAGGAAGGAGACTTTCAGATGGCCTGCAGCCTAAAAATGTCTAAATTAAAAAATAAAGACTTCCAAATACAAAAGAGAAGTTGAAAAGATAAAACTAATCAATGTAATGGTGTTATGTAAACTCATGAACGGCAGCCTAATTCATGTCTCTAAGGTAGAGTGGGAGTACATTTTAATATGTTTAACGTAATGAAGGCAGGGCCTCCAAAGTTAACAATGCCTGAGGCTTGTGGAGTGCATAAGACAGCCCTCTATTTTTTTCAGTAGTTGCACCAGGGAATTTGCATTTTGTAGAAACAGTTCAGTGATTTTGCTGGAGGTTCTAGTGCTCTTTTGAGGCCCAGCTCAAATTCAGATGCTGATTGCTCTGCAGACAACCTTTCTTCACTCATAGCCATCATTTGAATCTTTTCATTTTGTCCAAAGTTTTAAAGAGTAGACACATATCTTTGCATTCAATGTGAGCCCAACAGTCCGGATTGAACATGCTTATTGTTTTCAGAACAAATTATTTGTTAAATATAGCTTCAATTGTGATTCAAATTTTGTAACTGTAGGATTTTTATATAAATGTATTGACAAGTCAGAAACACTTTGTTGTGCTCTTCTTATAATAAAGAAAAACAATATTCATCTTACACATAAAGCAGGTAGCCAAGTCCTCATCATAGAAGAGGTATTCAGAAATCAATGAAGATTGGGTCAATCTTTAATATACTATTTAACATATATTAATGTTATAAGTGAATATTGTTTATTGTGTCTGAGGTGGTAAAACATAAGGAAATACTGTTATAAATCAGCATTAAATAAGTTGCAGACATTCTGAGATGACTTTTAGCTCTTTTTTTCATCTCTGCTAAGGCCATAAGTCAGGAAAGAATCAGGTGTCTCTCTTAAGCTTTTGATCCTGACCTTCTGAGAATGAGAAATAATGACAATAACATAAAAATTCCAATCAATAAACTTCTGTCTCTTCAATTTGGTTTGGGTGGGATGGTTAATACAGAGAATTACCATATTTTTTCTGTAATCCATCTTCTCCTTTTGGCTTCTTTAGCAGATTAGCTTTAAGCTTTGACTGTGTCTTTCTCTTCACCCCAAACTTTACATTATCTTAGGCCCTTAGATAGAGCTATAATATCAGGGAAGTTTGTGGAAAGAAGCCCTAAGTGAGTCAAAATTGAATTTCTGCTGCTCACAGGAATCAAGGTTCCAAATAGAAATTAAGTCCAATTAGAGAACTATAAGGAAAACATACTTGTTTTAGTAATCAAAGATTTTTACTGCTCCTCTCACACCTGTGCCCACCTGATGGTGCAGCTGGGTTTTCTGTGACTTTTTCCAGCTCTACACTAGAACTGGATTCAGTGGGTCCTGATGGCCAGGGAAAACACATTTCCCCCTTCACCTCTGTGTTAGGCAGTTTCCATCACTGTGACAAAATCCCTGAGATAATCACCTTAAGGGGAAATATTTATTTTGGCTCAGGGTTTAGAGGTTTCAGTCCATGGCCAATTGATTCTGTTGTTTTGGTCCTAGAGTGAGTCAGTCCACCATGGCTGTGGCAGAGAAGGGCTGTTCACCTCATGGAAACCTAAACAGAGAGAGAAGAAGGAGCTGGGTCCCAATATCCCCTTCAAAGACACACCCCCATGACCTAACTTCCTTGCACTAGGCTCCACCTACTAAGATTCTCACCACTTCCAAATAGAGCCAGGGCCTGGGGCCCGAGCCATCAACACATGGCCTTTGGGGGACTTTCAAGATTGAAACTATAACATCACACAATTATTCTTATGTACACAATTAGAGCTTTTGCAGTTTTGGGTGAAATTTGATGTTTCTCGGGGATATTTTTTCTTGGCAACACAGTTCCAATTTTATAATAAGAATTAGGTGGATTATTGGGGTTAATAGGCAAGATTCTGCTTTTTAGGCTTTTTCCCTTTTTTTTCCCTTTTCCCACAGGCCCTTAGGAGTGATCTCATGGAGAGAAATGTCTGTAGGGCTGCAGCCATCAGCAGAATCTGCAGCCATCTGCATTTGTATGAATGAAAAAAAAAATCTTTTTCTCCCATTAAATATCCACTTAAATGGATGGGACATGCAAACAAAGGGGAAATGTGGGGTTCCATGGTGGGATTGGAGAACTCACATTAAAGGTAGTGAGTTTAATTAGAATTTTTGTGATGGGGACCTAAAGGAGAATGACCTTATTTTCTTTGTTCCTGAAATGGGACTGATATAACCTATTGTATTGAGATTTTATGAGGGTTATATTAAGCATATATATGATAGTTATTTTTAAAGTGCTGTATAAAAGTAAGGCATTATTATCAGGCAGCTAAGCAAAGTTAAAAGCTTTAATAAAACCCATCCTTTACTGACTATACGAAGACGTTTTTGTACCAATGTGCAAACAAGACGTGTTCACCTTTAAAAGTTAAGTTTTCGAGACTAAATGGCTCAGGAAGCAATAAAGATGATCTAATATGTCAAGGGAGACATTTAAAAAAAGGAATAAGTATATTATAGCGAGAAGTAGGAGACGATCTACTTCTTTTAAAGAGCCATATCTATTCATAGCATATTTGGAAAAGTATTGAATTTGGGAATATGAAACCTAGAAAAGTGCTCTAAAGAATCAAGGTGTCATTCAATACAAAATGTTTAGGCAGGCAAACTCCAGTTAATAATGGGACATTAATCATGGAGGCCCTAGATGGAAGGGTATGTACAAAACAGGGTTTGTATCTGTCTTGTTTACTCCTCTCACATTGGCCTATGCCTCAAGGGTAGGTTCTCAAATGGTTTTTGCAAAATGACTATAAAAGTTTAGAATGTTACCAAGGGGAGATGCTCCAATCAATGTTAACTTAAAATATGAATGAATTGTCTAAACAAGGAGATGCATCGTGCTTGCTTTTTCAGATTTGCGAAATAAAAGACTTAATGTAACAACAGGCTTAAACTTTTAGTTTCTTTAATTATTACAAACTTTTGACAATCCCAAGACCAGAAGGTTCTTCCCAAATGTTGATAGTTGAGTAGTTAACAAAATTTAGAATGAAAAAAAAAAAAAAAACAAGTTTTGCTGGGTGTGGTGGCTCATGCCTGTAATCCTAGCCACTCTGAAGACTGACATTGGAGGATTGCAAGTTCGAGCCAATCTCAGTGATTTGGGGAGGTCCTAAGCAATTCAGTGAGATCCTGTCTCAAAATCAAAAAATAAAATGGGCTATGGATGTAGCTGAATGGTAAATTGCCCCTGAGTTAAATTCCCAGTACCCACCAACCCTTGCCCCACCCCTCTAGTCAAACAAGGTTTGACTAGAGAATTTAATCCTTAGGTTTGGAGTGGCACATAGGTCAACATTATTCTATTATGGATGGCTGCCTGGGGAATTCCCCTGGGGGGTTCTAAGGTTATTCCTAGGAAATCCATGAAAGTGAAGTGCAGCAATTGATCAGCAATATCTGCAAGGGTGTTTAAGTTAGGGATAGTGGCAAGCACCTGACAAAAGAGTTTTTAATTGGAAACCAAGAGTGAATTTGTAAATGACTTTCTACTTTCTTTTCTGGTAACATCTCATTATTATTATAAGATGTGACTTATTATGGTGACTGAAACTGGGGGGGATTTGGGAAATACATTGCAAGATTGGCAGAGATTGAAATTATAAGTGGCAGAGGCTTGTAGTTCTCAACACACACTCATGTGCTAGTCTTCACTTCCCAGTTTCTTTATCTGGGGACCCTGTGGCTTGAGTTCTTTGTGCCAGGATTACCTTGGAAGCAATGTGCAATTGGATAAAAGGCCACAGACACCCTGAACTGTATAAGAGTGAGAAATCAATTTTATGCAGATTTTGTCCATTATGGCCACAGGGTTAATTACTCTAATATATACTAATAATTATAATAGGAGGTAGTTTGTCATGATGCTTAGAAAGGGCCTTCCCTATCTAGATAGCTATCTGTCTGGATTCTGCTTCCTGAACTAGATCCTTGAGATGTTACCTTGAGTTACCACCTGTGTTACCATGAAGGCAGAGAAGTTTTCTAGCATCCTGCAGACTCTGTTGGTCTGTCTAGGCCTCAAGGGTGCCACAGTTCTGGGGGATGGTACAGAGTTGGGGGCAAGGTATGTGGGGGTTCTTGGCTCTAGAGCATTGTGCTCACAGTAGGGACAATATACACATCCATTAAAAAGTGTGGTTCTACCAGCATCCATTCCTTTCTGTGGGTTTTGTTTCTGACAAAGCTAACTTCAAACCAAATAGCAAAAAAGAAAGAAAGCAAAAGCAAAAACTAAACAACAAAAGTCAGCTTCTGTGGCATGCATGCCTTCTGATGTCATATGATTTTCCCCTTTGGGGACTTTGGCATTGCTTAAACGTCCTTTGAGGACTTCAGACGTATTCCATTCCTTAAACATTCCTTTCTTTTTTCCCATTCTCATAATGCTTTTTTGATTTCTTTTCTCCCTTTATCTCAATCCTTTTAATTCCTAGGCCTCCCCTCATCCCTCACCTGGGAAGAAACACTGGCTTCTTCCTGTGAACAGTCTCTTAAGTATCTCTCTTAAGAAATCTCCATGGCACCTTCTAGTGTGTCCCGTAGGGGCTCATCTCTTTTCCCAGACAATGGGCTTCCAGAGAGTAGAGAGAATATACTGATCTGGTTTATTGTCAAATATTCCACAGCATGCAGTGGCACAGCTAATAGATACAGACTAAATGAATAAATAAATGAAAACCTCCTTTGCAAAGCTATGAATTCTCCCAGTTACAAAAATTATAAAATATTCTCTGTAGAAATAGGAGGCAGTTCAAAAAAGAACAAGCATGTAAAATATTATAGCTCTGAATATGCTAATGACATTTTATTTACTCATAGTATCAGAATGTTGGAAGAATTTCATTCTTATTTCTCTCTGAACTGGCTCTTGTTTTTCTTTCTTTCTTTCTTTTTCTTTTTTTTTTAATCAGAGGTCCATAACAATGGATTGTTTTTATGGGAATAAAATAGAGGATGGAGATTTAGATCTCTCTCTCTCTCTCTCTTTTATCTGAAACAATTACTATGATGATAAACAGCTTTCTTCTTAATACTGCAATACCATAAATAACAGTAGAAATCTTGATGTCCCAGCAGTATAAGTGCATAAGGCAATATTGATATTACATATTGCTGGCTGGGAGAAATGCTTGTTTACAAACTAATTATTATATAACAAGTCAACTTTAGTTAGATATCTGAGAGGTTAAACACCAGATTCAGAAAGATAAAGTATGTTAGCATGTACATTAAAAAAATCTCTGTGGTTACAAACAATTGTTTTGAGAGAATTGAAAAAAAAAAACAAGTTAGAAAAAAAACAGTTTATTAAGTAATATCATATAAATAACTTGTTACAAAAATTGATTTGCAAAAGGCATATTTACTCTTTGTGAGAAATCACTTTTTAAATTGCATTCTTTTCAAATTTATAAGTCTAAGAAAACAAAACAAAATAAAAGAAACCATTTCAAGGAGTGCGTATTTGCCATTTGACTACAAGGAAGGCCTAACCACGCTGAGCTAAAAGGTAATTGTTTCAATCCCACTCTTCTAATACAGAAAACTCTCCTATGAAAACGGTGAAGTTATGAAAATCTCCCTAACTAGACATGTGGATGGGAGCAGAGCAGGGATTGTTTTCCATCAGGGATTCTCATAGCCAAAGACTTGAAAGAGAGAAAAGTAAGGTGAACGGAACACTCCACCCAGTCAATCTTTAAGGGTGGCATCAGTTTCAATTTACACTTGGAAGTATTTTTAATTAAATACAATCAATACCAAAAAGCTTTTATTTTCTTGGTTTAAAGTCACAAATCACAGTAGGAGAATGCCAAATTGCCTTAGCTTGGTATCACTGAAGACGCACATAGCATTTATTATAAGGCCTATTCTGATGTAGTTCACTCTCGAAGCAAAGAAAATAATCACAAACAAAACAGTGGCTTTGAAGTGTTCTTGTGTCTCTTCCGAGCAGATCCGGTTTATATTTGCTACACAGCATTCTCCCTGGATGCCTAGTAATTCTATACATTTGATTCTTTAATAAACACTAAACTAATAGATCATAGAAAACTAAACGCTTATAGAATGTGCCTCCAGATATATTTACATAAATAGCGTAGCCTCCCAAGAAAGACCAAGATCTCATTATAGAGGAATGCTTTTTCCACAACGCTGGGTCCATGCCTCATTTGTCAAATTAACCCCATTTGAGGAGAAATTTGAGTTTGTGGTCCATGGGTTTAAAAAAAAATGGAATTAAGCAACTTGTAAAAGCTCTTTTGAAATTAATCTAATAACCCAGTGGCTCTTCGGCTAAGTGCCTCAGTCCTGTCTGAAATATAGTGGGTAATAGCCTTTGTTTCCATTTGACCTCCTTTCAACACTTTCATCTGCTGGCTCTGTGAGGCTAACGTTCCCCCCAAATTAAAAAATGAAAATGCATCATAAATAAGGTATTACAAAATGAGGAGTAGATTAAGGATTGTCTCAGCAATGCTTAAATTAAATCGATGATGCAGAGACCATAAAGTTCTGGTTTTAAAAATGAGCTATTTCTTTATTAACTTGTAACAAGTGTGTGAGTCAATGTATTTGCTCTAAGAGGGTATCGTTCTCCACATTAAATATGGTTGGGGTCTGGTATTTTTAGTAGAGAATTATCCCTTTAGAAAATTATTCCATAAAGATGCCAAAGGGAGATTAAAAAATGCTGCACCCATAATAGTTGCTGAAATTTTAAGGAGACCATACTGTAGTTTTGTATTCTCTGGAAAAGAAAACTGCTTGTCAGAACTGAGGAAATAGTTCATCTCCTGAAGATTCACATACCAAGTGTTAATCTTTCTACTCTTATCATCCGATAAAGAAGGTTGGGTTGTAGTGTTAATTTAAACACAGCCGACTGCTTGGATTTCGAGTCCCCTGCCACAATGTCACAATTCAAAAAAGATTTCATCTAGATAAGACATGAAAATTAAAATTACACTAAAATGATCCTTTTCAGAGGATGTCTTTCAAAATAGTGGGGATCATGACTTTTTAGAGTGTTCTTCCAAAGTAATTACATCACTTCAAACTGGTGACTTGGATGAAAGAATTCATTTGGTGGTTCTGTTCCTTGGGAAAAACGAATTTAGCTGATAAGGGTGGGTACCTGATTTAAATATTTAGTTTGCACCCGGGAATCAACTTTGTTCTCTCCTTTCAATTGTGTACTTTTTACAGTGCTCAAGCATATAAAATCTAAGAATGCCCAATTCGTAGTTGGTACATTATTATCTCCCAGGAAATACCCATTCTAGGGCAAAGCATTTGATGTGAGATATTGTTCGGCAATTCAGGACATCTAAAATTTATATACTTAGAAGTAAAGTAATGGAAACATCACAAAGTTATTTTGGATCCACAAAATTTGGATGCTTTGAAGATACAGATTCAATTTTTAAGAACTTCTTGCGCAACTTTTTAGGAGCTGAAAATGAAAACTAAGCCACATATTTTTATACTGTGTTAAAATTGAATCACCAGCTTTGTTCCATCTGAAAATGGAGTAATTTTGTAGCCGTGCCTCCCTTATGCACCCAAACTATAAAAACAGTAAAGTTCTGAAGGAAATATATATTTACTGTGCTCAGATTCTCATATGGTTTTATGAAACCATAGTTGCTACTTTACTGTTTGATTTATTTACTTATATGGCGGCAAATATTTTCAGTAGGAAGTGGGTCTGAAGTGAAGGGGCTTCAAACTTATGTGCAATGGCTTAATTGTTTTAAAAATTTTAGCTTATTTTAGGGAGTATCATAGTGGTTTAAAGAAACTCTTCCTCTTGCACAGAGGGGGAAAAAGTCAGAAAGGCTTCAGTGTCCTTGAAACGACACTTTACACAAAAGCGACCTGTTTCTGTTGAATGACTTTACATTTTTTAGTGATTAAAACAAAGACTGAAATTTTACTTCTTCCCCCTCCTTCCATCTTTCTCATCACCAGTATCTAAAATGAGGACTTAGACAATGTGAAAACTGAGATGACAACGATTTTCTTTCTCTTCAGTAACCTTTCATGTTGACCCAGGACCTTGCACTTAAAGAAATGTGCATGTGCAAGTGGTGTTTGAGCTGATATTTTGGTGGGAAGAAAGTAAGACCAGGCAGGAGATTGATGGAACTGTAGCTCTTACTGTTTGCAGGTTTTCAAGGGGTCTCGTTAGAAAATGCCACTTCAACTCAATCCTTGCAGGACATACTAAATATTAAAATGCCACTTCAACTCAATCCTTGCAGGACGTACTAAATATTCAGCTCTAGGCTCAAAGCATCCAATATCCTATAGGTTTCCTACATCATGAGCTTTTATGTTAAGATATTAAACTCTAATTTCAATACTTAGTCTACTAACCCATTTTTGGCATGATACTATACCCTGCCAATTACATTTCAAATGTCCCACGATAGAGCTATTTGATTTCACTTAGAAGGAGAAATCAACTTTGCCCTGAAATGTAGGAAATTGCTAGTGTCAACCCTCAGAATTCCAATTAACCCCAAAAGTTCAAAAGAACAACTTTTGATGATACCTTTCTTTTCTACTGAACTATTTTTCTTGGTTCAATTTGTTACATGACATGAATCACAAGGATAGAGCATTCTTTAGTTTTACAGTAAATTGTGTGATTAACGTGCTGTTCTATTGCTGTACCTAGTACTTATTAATTAATTTTACTGAGCTATCTTTTTTCAACACTTACCTGTGACTATAATACATACTGATTCATTACAGTGAAGCCCTCCTGTAACTTTTAGTATGCATTCCTCTGTGTGTGAGTGTGTGTGTGTGTGTGTGTGTGGCTCTGTGTGTATAAAGAACTAGAAAAATAAAATTAAATTTAAAAAAAGGCTTGGAATAGACCAAGCATGAAATACTTGTTAGAATCAAGGGCAGACCATTAAAAATTAGGAAGCCATTTAGGAAACACAAGGAATAATATGGTTGTAAAAATATTTTCACTTTAACCCGAATTTCACATTTCTCTTGTTTTATAGGTGCTCACATTTACTTCCTGGGAAAAATACCTATTTAAACTTAACTGAACAGTAGTATGTTTCCAAATAGAAAATATATGCTGATATGCCATTATCTCCAAATGGAAATGACATCGAGATTATCTTCAGAAGATTAACATTAATTGAAAATAAATCCTTAAGACTAATAAGTGAAGCCAGCATGTTTTCAAGTATATATTATGAATAGATATACACAGAGTCTATTTTTAAAGTTTTCATTACAGTACTTCAGAAATTTCTGATGACTGTACGATGTAAGATTCTAATGATAAAAGTCATTAGAACAGCCATATGAGATAAATGATTTGAACCTGCCAGAAGGATTAGTTCAGTTCACTTGGGTCCCCTGGATAATAACTGACTATGATGCTAATTGCATAATTAGAGAAATAATAGATTGGATGGATTTTACATTACTTTTCTATCATAGTTTGAGACCATTACTTTATCATTAGTTCAGAGACAATGATGGAAAGATTGCTATGGAAGCAAAGTTAAAAACAATGGAAAAAGTTAATACATATGAAAGTCAACTATCATTTTAATTCCAATATTAAACACTCTTGTTGAAGGGAATCCAAGTTTGTAAGCATCTTCCAGACACGAAATGTATATTTTCATAATGATCTCAGGGATGTCCATCTTTACCTGGGTAAGTTTGAAAATGCTTCTGGATGTGAAGGGCGGAGTGTTAGGTTCATATGTGGCTAGCTCTAACCTCTCCCTGGATCTCCAAGAGGAGGATTTGAGTTCATTCAATCTAACTGTAACTAAGCCAAGTCAATTAGGTGAGAAGTAGCTGAAGGATATTGTACTTTACGTTGCTGCTTTTGGGTATAGTGGAATAATACTGAAAACAAGCACAGACAACATTCGTCTCAAAAAAATTCTTTCAGAAACCTTTAAACAATTATACTTATTTGTCATTAGCCTACTGATAGTTGAAACAATTTCAAGTGATCTGCAATACACTGGTAGCCAAAACTTTCAAATATGCTAAACATTTCATTTGTTAATATTATTCGCTATTTTCTCTTTCTCTTCCTATGGTGTTATGGCAAACTCTTGCATGTCTCATATATAACAAATTAATGAAGTCTTATTACTTTTCTGTTATTGTTATCTTTGAATGTTATCATTTCGTTTGCTTTTATTCCTTAAGAGAAATGAGAATCTTAAAATGTGGATTTGATGTTCTGAATAATAGTTGGTGTCAGCAAAAGTTCTTAAAGCATAAACAGGATGGGCTGAATGTCATTTACTTTGCAACAGAAATTCTTTTATGTAGGTTATTATCTCTTCATGAGCTGATAAATCAGGAGTGACTTCCAGTGGCTCCTTATTTATTATTACTTTTTAAAAACTATAACTATATTTTTATCAATAAAGCACAATCCCTTATCCCGTTAGCATGTGAAATGTACAGTTGGAGCAGTCTGCTGACCTGAGGCAATGGAGTCTAGTAAATCAGTGGCCAGTGGTAGCCAGCAATTTCCAAACTCGCCCTAAGAGAACAAGTGAAAATACTGCTCCCTGTCCTCTCCTCGCGCACACGCCTGCTGGGCTGACTTGGTTAACTGGATGCACTAAAAAATAAAAATTTGCCTTGGAAGCTCATAAAAGTGTACTAGAAAAAAGTCTCTAACATTGGATCCACAAGGACTGCAGCCATTGGCTTTTGGAACAGGTAGAACAGAGAACCCTTCACGGAATAGTGGATAAATAGAAAGAAATAGCCACTTCACATATTTCAGTGTCGTATTGGAAAATGAAAAAGGCAACAGATTAGGAGTCTTTGTCACTGTCCACCCCTCCATACATATCCGCCAGCTTTTTGAACCGAGGGCCCCAGTCACTAAGGTAATCGTAGTCTTGATCTCCATCTGTGGTCACTGACTCCAGAGAGCTCAGGGAGTCGGCCACGGAGCCGGTGCCCTCATAGGCATAGGTGGCCAAGGAGTCGTAGGGGGGGGCAGTGGGGTCCGTGTCATTTTCCTTTAACCTTTGGTTAATGAAATCTCTGACATCGGTGTTGTCACGAGCTGTTGGAGTCCGACGGGGTAGAAAAAGAGCTTCAGGCACTATGTCCCTACGCAATTTGTTGTCCTCTATGGCTTCGGGATTCCTCAGGGTGCCGATATCAAAGGCCTGGGTGTCCTCCTCTCCACCACCTTCATCATTGTAACTGACAATGTTATCTCTGATGTCCTCTTTGGAAATGATCAAAGGCTCTTTCTTCCTCTGCCTCCTTAGAGCTGCAAACAGCACCACGGTCACTGGAAGAAGAAAACAAAACAGAAAGGGAAGGGAAAGTTAATTTGCTGCCCAATTAATGTCAGGAAGAAATACTATGCTCTGAATGTGAAATTTTAGAAGTTTTCTTGAAAATGCAGAGTCGACTTTTACGTCTTTAAGGATGCATATGCCTCTGTCAATAATCAGATCAGAACCCCAAATATTTGAAAGAAGGTTATAATTTAAATAGAAGATAAAACAACATCATGTTTTGTCAGTAGCTCCATTTTGGCTTTGAAACAGCAAACTTGTTTCACAGTAAGAAGAAATAAAATGATAATTAAAAAAAGCATGGCCATGGTGGAAGTACCGCAATAAGGGTGCAAATTATGCCAAACACCTAGAATGCCCTGAAACTGGTTTTGAGGACAAGGCTGGCACCTTTGGGATGTGTCGAAGGGCTTGCATAACTCCACATCAAAAATAACTTTTGCACTATACCTTCTTTTTTTCTTTTTTCTTGAGAAAAGTGTAAAATTGGTTTAATACCCAAAGTAGAGATGTGAATGTTTGCATACCTTCGCAACATACAAAGAAATACAATTACAGATAATTCCTGGAGAGACCCAGATTCAGAGAGTCATTTTGGACCTCAAGATCCACCAACTTGCATGGCCAAATAGTAATACACATTCCATAGTATTTTTATTCAAGCTAAATGAAACAGACATTCACAGGAGACTTTTATTTTTTTTTTCCAAAGGTGCATGGCCCATCAGTTTGTTACCCAGAATGTTTGTTCTTTTAACTTTTTCCTTCTAACACAAATTAGAGATAAAGCAAGAAGTACATTTAGATAGCTCCTGATCTTTCTTCACAGCTGGTCTGGTAGAACAAAGCTGGCTACCTGTAGAGAGGCACATCTATCTACAAATGGACCTATGGGTGGGAAATAAAAATGTAGCAATGGCATACAGAGAAAACAGCCATCCAGGGCAGAAAATGCATTATTAACCTAGGTTTGTCCAGAGGAGTTTATTACAGGAAGTAGAGTAATGTCTTTTTACTATCACACCCACATGCGGCCCAGTTTTTATAAGCTGTGAAGATTGAATTTTCACAATAATGGCCTTTTAGTGGTGAGTACATCCACCTATGTAATAAGAATGTGTGTACATCCATGTGTCTATGTTATAATTTCAGACATTAATAGTCATAATGATAATAGGCTACCTATTGAAAACTGTCTCCATGTCAAGCACTGTGCTCAACGTACTGACTCTCTACAAAGTAGTGCCATCATTATAATCCCATTTTATATACCAGAGAGTAGAGGCTTAGAGATATCACATGTATGAGCCATTCAAATCTAGGGCTGTCAGACTCAAAGACCCACATTCTTAACTGTCATGCTTGAAGCATATTTGATTCTATTTACAAAGGAAATGCAGTTTTGCCATTGTCAAGTGTGTGGCTGTGCAATTGTCTGTAGTGTCTCTTGCTGCCAGGAGTATCTTGATGCCTCATTTGTCACATCCACCCTGGATATCCATTCACTCTTTAAATAAATACTTATGTCAAGCTTCCTCTGTGCCAGATACAGTTCTAGGTTCTACTGGAAAAAAAAAAAAAAAAAAGACACACAGCCCTGCCCACTTTCTAAGTGTGAAAGTTCATAAATGGGCAGGGCTGTGAAATGATGCATGGAGACAGTGAAATGGTGCACGGAGACAGTAAGGGAACAATATGTATGTTACAGAAGGAAATTATGAGGTGTTAAGTGCCATGTAACCAAGGAAAAGCTGAGTGGTACAAGGAGAGCAGGAGCTTATCTGCATGTTTCAGGGGCTGTGCCATGTTTTTTGAGGGGAGGTCATGCCATTTAAGCCAAGACATGAGTAGTTATACAAGGCTCTATGTGGCAAAGAGGAAAGAGCTCTGGGAAAGGCCCCAAGGTAGGCATGTGTCTGCCAAGTAGGAGGAACAGCCAGGAGGCTCACGGGCTAAACCACAAGGAACTCAGGGGAGGAGAAGAGTCAGGTCTGGCCACTTTCCAAGGGGGCTCTGAGGCTTCTGTATACCTTTCATCTTTCCCTTGGTGGGCATGGATGTGGAAACCTGCAGGGCTTTGGGCAGAAGGATGCCCCTGATCTACTTTTACATTGGTTTCCAGTGTGACAAGTGACATGGATTTGCAAAATAGGGCTGTAAGTAGGACAACCATTGGAATTAGAGAAGAGAACCAAGCCAAATATCCCTCAAAGAATTCCACTCTGATATGCATGAGTTCTTTCACTTATTTAAGGCAAGATAGCAGGTGACTAACATTTCCTGATTCTTTTCCAGCTTAAGGTACCTAGATCTTTTATTCTAGTTTTATGTACATCTAAAAGTACAACCATCTAGACCAGAGAAATCACGTTAAACAATTCAAAGGCATTTATTCACAGCTTAATTCTTGTATAGCTAAAATTGTCTATATTTTTTTCTTATTAGCCCAAAGCACATCTGAACCAAAATTGCTTCAATATAATCATCTAGAAGGGAGATCTTTCTAAAGCTAACTTTTATAAACTGAAAACGTAATTTCTAAGCATGAGGAGTAACATTCTAAAAAGGTAATATGAAATGCCCTTACCAGAAACTGAGTCTCCTTTTTCCCTACTGTTACGGGGCCAGAGAATAGCAGTGAGATTTGAGTGTGGATGCAGGCACTTGGGCAAATTTAGTGTTCAAATTCTATCATAAAACTAGAAGATTATCAGATCCAGCTTAACTTAAATGATTTGACTTTTAAAGTCTGTTTTCCTTTTTAAAAATTTTTTTAGTTGTTGATGGACTTTTATTTAATTAGTTAATTTATTTATATGCGGTGCTGAGAATCAAACCTAGTGCTTCACACATGCTAGGTGAGCCCTCTACCTTTGAGCTACAACCCCAGCCCCTTAAAGTCTGTTCTTTTATATTTAAAAGAGAAGAAATAACACAGTACTTGGCATTGTTGTCAGGAATGAGTTAATAAATGTAAAGTTTTGCAAACTCTGAAGTGCTGTAGAGACATGAGATATAATTGTCACATTTTTGTAAATACTAGATGCCACATGGTCTACTTTTTTCTCTCTTTGGTGGTGCCGAGGATTAACCCGAGGCCTCAGGTGGGCTAGGTAAGCACTCTTAAGCACTAAGCAACAGCTCCAGCCTGATTCACTTTCTTGATGTTGGATTTCCTCATATATCAATGTAATTTTCCTCTTCTTGCCTACATTTCTTCAATTGTCCCACTTAAGTTTGGCCTCTTTCAGCCAGAAATCACCTTGCATTCCACAGGGCTGCAGGAAAGTGGAGTGCAGTGTGGAAGCACCCAGCCTCGAGGGAGAAAACCTGGATTTGGAACTTAGTTCCACCACCTGTTACAAGTGTGACTTGACCACGTGCCTTTGCATCCTGGATCCTCAGCTTTGATGTTTAAAGTGCAGATAAATATATACCAGGTGCTTCTGAGGAGTGAGAAAAACATTAGTACAGCTCCTTGCCCAGCATCTAGCTTAAGGTGAGGGCACTTGGGTAAGTTTGTGCTTAAATCACATCATAAAACGAGGAGATTTGCAGATCTGGGTTAGTGTAAAATGGTGTGACCTTTGTGAGCCTATTTTCTTATCTGTAAAAAGAGGGAACAACACAGTGCCTAGCATTGTTGCCAGGAGTTAGTTAAGGTTAAATCCCATTTTCTTCCTTTTTTTTTATTGGGTATAGAACCCCCAAAAGAATAGACAAGATATGGGAGGCATTGAGGTCAATTAGTTATAATGAAGAGACAGTGAATTCACTTGGAGGAAGGAAATGAAAAGGGAACAGAGAAGTAAGCTAGTTTGAAGGAAGAAAAGGAAGAGGAGAAAATGGATTGATGATGAAGGAAAGGAAAAATCTGATTTAGCAGATGAAAGCTGGCTCTCCTTCCATGGACTACAAAAAGAGTCTGCATGCATGAGTATAACCCTGACAGCCGAGCACTTCTGAAAATACCCCTTTAAAAAAGAATATTCACGTCCTTCTCTTCTAAACAGTTTTATAAACCCACACCATTGGAAATGCCAATTGTCTTTGCTCACTGTCAGTTTCTATTTAAATGTCTTAAAATACTTTGCCCAAATCTTAGTTGACAAAGGGAACCACGGTTCTGCAGGGGAGTTTCAATTCTCCTGTTATAATTAGCAGCATGGATTTGGAATGTGAAGCTCTTGGGCAGGGATCCCTAAGCGTTCTGTTCTTAGAGACACATAGGTCCTCTTTTACTCTTCTTGGGATGACTCTGTCTTTATTTTCTTAAAAGACTTTCTCCTCCTGTGTAATCTAGGTGACTCAACTTCTGACTTTTATTTTCATTTATTTTTTTCATTGCATAGGCAAGCTTTACAAATCTTGCTTTTGTTTTTGGAAGGGTGGTATTAATTAACATTTCCTTTCTTAGTTCACAGTCATGGACCTGATTGATAAACCTTGCTTTTCATTTCTATTACATTCATTTCTTTGGAGTCTCTGGTTTGTTCCCTTAATCACAGAAGTTTCTTATTACTGAGGATGTGAAAATATTAGACATTTTGTATTTGATAACCGGAGAGCAAAGCTAAGAAAATAGTCATTTAAGTGGGTAGATCAAAATAAGTTTACTGGGTTAAAGAAAATTTCATACTTTAATTTTTCCTGTATGAGAGAGAAAAAGTCATGACACTATTCTTTTTACTTTTCCATTGATCATAAACTTTACCTTTATAGAAGTGGCCTTCACCACATCCTCCATGCTGGGTGACTTTCACTCTTTCAAATTTAACAATATTTGCCAAGTTAAACATTCAACTACAAATGAAATGAAAAGGCCATATGTATATAGCCCTTGAATCCCCCTGAGATTCATTTCCAGTCTGATAGACAAGATGCTCTTTTGGTGGACCAATTCCCCGGGCAAGCAAAGATATGGGCAAGTTCCAAAGCCATTTCAAACAAAATGAGTTCATGTTTGAACAACACAGATTCTCAGCATGTAACTCTACTCACCTAGATCAGGCTGTATGCCTTAATGGGGGAGGCGGAAAAATCTAGAGTGTCACAGTAACAGTGTGTGCCCCTCACCAAGGGGAGATAAGATGCAGGGAGAAGCAGTTTACCTAGTAGGATCACGATGCATAGAAGGATGGCCACCAGAGCCCCCGTGCTCAGTCCTGTGGGGTGGATGAGGGCTTCCGCGTGGCAGGACTGCATGTTCCCATGGTGGTCACATGCACAGACCCGGACAGTCACTGTCCCAGTGCTGCTTTGGACTGGGTAGTCGTTGTCTGAAATGACCACAGGCAGGAGGTAGGTGCTCATCTCGTGTCTATTATAGCCATTTTTCCGAGTTAAGATTCCTGCTGTGTTGTCTGGAACCAAAAAGCAAAGTGTTAAGTGTACATGGACACTACATCATGTATTGGACCAATTATGATGGGAATTGATAGTTGTATGTATAGATACATCGATAGAGAAAGTAATGAACTTATTTACCTTTGTTATCTTGGATGGTAAAGTTTGAGCCACTGATTGCTTCAGGGGCCAAAGAGAAGGAGAATTGGTGTCCACTGTAAGGGTCGTCCTTATCAACAGCACGTAGAGTCTGAATCAACTGAAATAAAAACCATATGGCTGCTCTAAAGTTCTGATAATTCACAAGTGTTTCTTATAGTTTTGTAGTGAGTTGCTTGATTTTATGATTTTTTTTTTACTTCTAATTAAAAATCATAGCTTTTAAAAACTTCCAACAAATCCATTCTGTTCAAAGAACTGAAGGGCTAGATGGATAGCCACAGAGCATGGGATAATTCCTTCCTGTGGGGTGTTGTTCTGTGCATTGTAGGGTGTTTAGCAACAACCCTGGTCTCTAGCCTCTAGATGTCAGAAGTACCCTCCTAATTGTACAATCAAAAAATATCTCCAGTCATTGCCAAATAGCCCCAGGTAAATATCCCCTCCCTGGTTGAGAAACACTGATGGGAAGTGATACAAAGTTATAAAATACCACAATGAATGAAACAGCCTTGAAACAGGACTAAATGGAAGCACTCATTGGACAGCCTGTTTAGAAGTGCAATCTTGGCATGGATATAAACTACTGACTGGCAAAAAACTAAAAAGAAAATTAGCATATAAAACACAGCTTCCACTTCCCACTTTCCCATGTACTTTAATAGTGCACTTCTATTTTGACCAACTGGAACATAATTTTTATATAACTGGCAGCAAAGACTTATTTCAGGTGGCAACAAATGGGTAAAATGGTAAAACATTCATGAATCTGTATTACTTGTACAGATGGGCAATGTAAATAAGTAAAACTATGAATTATAGGCAATTAAAAGTATGTCCTAGTTGTTACTTTCAAAAAAGATATGATAATTAACTATCTGTTCGCCAATAAAGATTTTTCCAGTAACACTGTGACTCATCTATTTTAATGAAAAAGACAGATTTGGTATCAGCGTCAGTTTTCAGGAGTGATGAACCTCCAGTTCTTAAAAACTGTTTGTTCTCTTATGCAATTTAAACATTCACCCTAGTTCTTATTTATGGTATTAATCTTCTTAACACTCACTTCATTGATAATTCAAAACTAGCCCTCAGATCTGTGTATCATATGAATTATTAGAAGGCTTAAATGAATCTTTCAACTTGAATGTACTTTCTGATGAAACTTACCTGATCTGCCTTTGCTTTTTCACAGACAAAGGTTTCATAGAACTCAGCAAATTCTGGGGCGTTGTCATTGACATCTAGAACTTTAATATATAGAGGTACTCGGCTGCTTTGCTTTGGATTATCTGCCACATACCAAAAAGAAAGAAATAGGCATTTATATGTTGATCGCCAGTTCCCTGTGGACAACATTCCCTCTCTCTTTCCTCCTTATTCACACATAGATTCCCCTTGGCTGCTGTGAATACTATGGAGGCACTGAGCACCACTGCGGACATGAGAAAGAATGGAATGGTTTGGTTCTTCTACAGTTGATACACCTGGTGGAAATTCCTACTTGTGTTGATATGATTACATCTGCATAATAAAGCCACACAAAGTAAGAATAGGCATTTTAGAGGTAGATTTTCAAGGACACCAACAAAGCAGGAAGATAGGAAAAACATGGACAAAAGGAAGGTGAGAAATGCATGAACCACAGGATATCAACATATGTTACTAGTCTTAGTTTTTGTGTGAGTGCTGAATAAGAGCTGGACATCATGCTAAGAACTGTACTGGATTAGCTGACTTGACACTTACACACTTCTGAGGTAGATACAGTTATTGCTCCTATTTTATAGATGAGGAAACTGAGGCACAGAGAAGTTAAGTAATTTATCCACCTTCACAGAGATAAGTAAGAAGTTGAGCCTAGGTTCAAACTTGGGTCTGTCTGATTCCAACGTCCAGGTTATTCACCTTGGATAATGGTTGAGTGCAGACAATGTCTTAAGATATGAAGTATTTTGTTTGTCTTTTATATTCTCCTGGTTAGTTGAAAGACATTGCTGGTACAGGAATCAGGAGTTAAAATCTCTTGCCTCACCCTTTCCATCTATTTCACTCTTACATCTATCTGTTGGCTCACTTCATTAAATGCTAACATTAATAAAAATTCTAATACTAATATTAGACCATCTAAGATTCATATGTGCTGCCGTTGTTTAGGGTGCTGGGAAACAAGGGAGCATAACAGTAGCTTGCTTCCTGGAGCGTTATTCTGCTATTGGAATAGACAAGCTGTACACATGTAAGTATATAACCTATCAGATAGAAATTAAATGGAAAAGGGATTGAGACAGACAAGGGTGTTACTTTTTATTTTATTTTATTTTTTGGTACCAGCGATTGAACTCTAGGGTGCTTAACCACTGAGCCATATCCCCAGCCCTTTTTATTTTTTTATTTAGAGACAGGGTCTCACTAGGTTGCTTACAGCCTCACTAACTTGCAGAGGCTGGCTTTAAACCTATAATCCTCCTGCCTTAGCCTCCTGAGCTGCTGGGATTACAGGCGTGTGCCTCCGTAGCCCGGCTGGTAGTACTTTAAATAGGATGACAAGAAATGGCTTCTCTGATGAGTCACCATTTGCCCAGAGATGAGACTGAAGAGAAAGATTAGGCCACTTAGGTATTTCTGGAGGTCCTGGCAGAGGAAGCAGCAAGCGCAGAGGCCTCATAGTGGGAGTGAACTGACTTTACACAAACTCTTGATTTTTGACACATCAAAGGTAGTTCAGAGGTTGTGACAATAAGATTCTGAAAATCTTTTGTGTCCGACATTTTACTCACACTATTGTTCCAAAGTTAGAGTGGCTAAATATGAATTTTTAAAGGTCTGAATTACTAATACTTTCAAATGTGTCACAGAAACATTAAATCCTAAAAACAGGATTTTAAGGCAGAAAGCTTAAAATACTTATGAAGTGAATTTCATGATGTTTTGAAAAATGGTCCTTCTCAGTGGACAATAACTTTGTAATTTTCAAGCTTTAACGGTGCACTGTTACTGGTATCCACAGTGGATACAAATGTCTAATGAGTTGTCCTTGTCACTATCAAAAGTAGGGCTTCATTGGCCCATATTGGTTACTTATTATACCACCCCATATCCTTCAGCTACTTCAAATCTCATGAGTTATGTTGACAAAATATAACTGCAATGGACTATTTGATATGGAATATTTCACTTTAGATAACCAACTGAGATGAAAATGTGTTGAGCTTTAAGAATTAAAAACAAAAACTAAATATAGCTATCATTTAGAAGTCTAGTTTTAAACACTAAAACATTATTTTAAAGACCATTTTTTATTTCATGTATCTCAGTCCAAACATTGTGTTTATAATTCATATTAATTTTCATTGAGTATAATCATTTTATTTGAAGTATTCTTTTGGGGCTGTGTTTCTTTGCCTTAGTTTTCACAGGGAGAACCATAAAATTCATTCTGAACATTTTATTGATCACTTGGTGATCTGTATTGCTTACTTTGATATACTATGGAAAAATGATCATTTGTGCCTCTTAATTCTGTACAAATTTCAAGATGGAAATTCTAAGAAATTTTGAGGAATAAATATTCACAAGATTTCTAGACCATGTCTACATTTTAAAGACACTTGAACTCTTTTTTTCCTCCTCTGTCTTTGCAATGTCCGAAAGTCCACTTTTTCCAGCTGTTTCTGTAATGCTCTAACTTACATGCATTTTAGAATCAAATCTAATAGTACCAATCCAGTCTCACTCTCAATCAAGTCACACTCTCATTCCACTGTTTCCAAACTATAAACTTCCACAATTTCCTCTCCATTTAGGAATGAACCAGCCCATAGTTAGAAGAAACATCACTTCAAACCATTCCAGGGATTTTCCCTCAATACATATTGAGCAGGATCATCGACGTGTGGTGACGAGTTTTGGCCATGCTCCATGAGCCCTAGCTGGGACACGCGCTCCATCAATCAGGGACAGCAGCAGTACCAGGTTGGACTTACTAATTTCTGTCGCTATCACTGTTATGTTGTGCCACAGTAGTGTTTCTCTGTCAAGAAGTTTTGATGTAAAAATTGAACCATTTCCAGAATCAATGTTGAAGATTCTGTCCATATCTGTGTGTCGATCAACAGAATACCTGAAAATGCAGGGTGGAATTTAGAAAGGCTTTGCAATTGCTATCCTCACATCAAAAAGCAATATCCAGCATATATGTCATATGAATTTCTTTCTACTTATACTGCATATTTAAATACCTAGAACTTAATATTAAGCAAAATATCCTGAGAAATCAGTTATTTACGATTGAGGTGTTATTAGTAAGCTCACTAGAACAACGTGCATGCTTTTAAGGGTCACCTCTACAGTTTTTTTTAAATATATAATTTGGATCAAGTTTTTATGGTAATTACATATTTTGTATTTTAAACTCAAGTTTATAGAACTCAGAATGTGTATGTGTATTTGTGTATAATGTAGGGCATTGGTTATTTTTTCTGTTATTCATTTAATTATTATTATTATTTTTTGGTAAGAAGCAAAGGAAAATTAGTGTGGCCGAGCTTAGTGAAGAAGGAAAAGGAGGTAGGAGATGAGATTGGAGAGGGATCCAGAGTCCAGGCTGTGGAAATGATGGGTTGGCTTCATGAAGAGCTGGGCTTTATTCTAAATTCACCATAAATTTACCAAAGGTTTCCAAGCAAGGTAGTATCATAGTCTAAATCATGTTTAGCAAAGATTGCAGGTTGAATGGAAGAGAATGTTTGGATGGTTCTGCCACAAGCTGATGGAAGAGGAGGAAAAACAGGTTTTGGGGACTGCCTTCAGTTCCATTTTTAATGCATTGAGGTTGAGGTGCCTGAGGAAGATCCAGGGGAAGATAGCTAGTTGGATGCACAGGATAAAGATCTGGACTGACAACCTAGATTTCTCATTCAACATCCAGTGAAAGGGGAAAACACTAAGGACAGGATCACTGATAGCACCAATGGGAGAACAAAGACCCACCAGGACAGAACAGTGGTTGGATCAGAGCAAGAGCTGAACAGTTAAGAAGGGGAATTTGGAGATATTCAAAGAACAAAAGTGATGTCTTAGAAACCAAAGGACAGAGTTTTCAACCCTGATATTGATAGAAGACTCATAGATTTTGAAAATCTAATCTTATTTACAAATTTACCATCAGTTTTTAAAAAATTTATTTACATATGTATGTATTTTTTATGTTTTTTAGAATAGCCACGTAAGGTGAAAAAGTATTTACGTATGCATGTTTATGAGCAAACAGGCATTTAAGAGAAAACACTGAAGAAAGTTGATGTTAAGGGCTGTAGAAAATGTGCATTTTAGATGGATTCTCAAAACTTATGATAGGAGCTTTATGCATGTCATTTAGAAATACAATTCAGGCAAATGATTTAACTAGTTGGAAATATGGAATTATTATGAATGCTCCGGGAAAAATTGTTACTAATTGATAATATTATACTATGTCCAAAATGTTATTTCAAGGAATCATTTTTATTTACAATGTAAGTAGTGAGTTATAATAAACAATGTGTTTTACCTTAGTAAAATTTATTTTTGTCATCTAGCAGGTGTCTAGATGAAATAGACATTCAGTTATTGTAGGCTATTTAAATCTGACCTTAAACAGAATTAATGAAGTTTACAATGGGTACAAGTTGGGTTGGAATTTTAGTTTCAGTGTATGTAATCCAATGATTTTTATTATCAAAAACAGTGGAAACAGATGAAAAAGCTATTGCATTTGCCCTATCTGTCATGAATCAACGTTTACTAAGAATTTAGGCAACAACATTGAATTTACACCTTTCTTCATTTTAAATTTGAGGATGATAAATATTTATAACACATAGTTAATTACCAAAAGGAAATCTCAATAATCATAGACTTTGTGAGACATTTAATAATTATCTACAAATATATTTTTTCTCTCATGAAAAATGTCAAGCTTAAGAAGTGCCGCTTAGTGCCTTTATAAGCTGCTACAATTATATACAGCAGTAATCTTTTTTTGTTCTTTGTCTCTTTGCCTGTTTAAAGTTTTACAAGTAATCATATTTTTTTCCATCAAGTCTTGAAATAAAGGGTAAGCAGTGAGAAAGTTTTCATTGAAGGCAGCTTTAAATTTTAAAGGAAGAGGAACTATTTAAGAAATACTGAAGTTTGTATTATTTTCCCCTAATTGGGAGATTAAAAAATTAGCAGAAAAATCGAAAATGTCCACTTTCTGTATGAAAAATTCTTTTACATAAAGCCTTATTTGCTTTTTTTTCCCTAAAGCAATTTCAATTTATAACAGAGACATTTACCATCTATAAACATTGATTGTAAACATCACTAATAGAAAGCAAGGTAATCAATCCCATTATGATTGTAGCAGATCATTCTGCTGGGATGTCCTCAAACCACCGCCCCCACCCTGGCTTCAGTGTATTTGTGATTAAATAATTTGTCTTCTAACGTATCCTCAAGGCAGGAAGATCTCTGGGCTGGGAAAGGAGGTGTGTTTGCATGCAAATTTTTCACAGTAGGTATTAATAGTGACATAAGATTCTTTCATGGGTTTCAAAAGGCATTGGTGATAAAAACTGTTGGAAGAAAATTATGTTCTTGTGATTAAAGAATTAAATATTATAGCTGCCTAACAATAAATCAATGTTTGGGGAAGAAGGATCTTAATTGTTCACCTAATGTACTACATAGAACCTAGTTGTTCAATATTTATGCTTAGAATAACCTAAAACTATATGTAGTTGTACTTTCCTAATATAAGAATGACTTTTATCCTAGAAAAGGAATCACTGGAACATATATTTCTATACCAATATATCTAGGTGTATTTCTAGCTTTAAATCTATATTTGTATATCAAATCCATATGCACCAAGGGAAGTCTGGAAGCAAACAAAACAAAACAAAACAAAACAAAACAAAAAACCTTTAAAATTAACTAACAGTTAACCCAGTTTGACAAACTGACTACTTCCTTTCATAAAACATGAAGTAATACAGTGGGTAAAAATGGTATTTCATATAAAAAGTAACATAGATATAGAAGTATATAGCCTATATTCCCAAAAGACATTGTCTCTTAAATTAAAAACAAGTTGATCTATTCAAGAGGTAAGTGAAGCTTGTATTTGTAAACTTTGAGCATTAACACTTTTAAATTGGACTTGACACTGATTTGCTAAGATATTTTTCCTTATGCAGTTAGAATATACTCCAAATGAGATAATAATTGTGAGATCACTTGATTCACTTGTGCTATGGAAGTGAAAGGCATCTTTCCTTTTCCTTATTAATAATATTAAGCATGGATGGAGAAATACTTGATCCAAAGGCTCACATGTGGCTGCTTTGGGTTGACACAGTCCAATCCAAGGTATCTTATAGAAACTCTAGTAGAATGATATAACAAGTCTATTTGCTTGAAAATAAGTCAGGCATTTTTGTATTTTAGATGTGGGGGTGTCATAAGTTTCATGGAAACAAAGAGGTCTCGATGGCTAAAAAGTTGGAAAACAATTGCCTTACAGCCTCAAATTGTTTTATCTGCAGTAACATCCATCATGTAGCAACCCAGTGATCATTTAAAAAAGTAGCTTTGCATTAGGTAATGCTTCTACTCAAAGTGTTCAGTGGCTTCTCAACTCAGTCAGAAGAAAGTCCAGTCTCTACAATGGACTATAAGGGCCACATAGGACCTGCCACGCTCACCTCCGCCATCCAGCCCTCCCTGTTGCCTCCTACCTGGCCTCTCTTCCCTCACTGTCTTCTAGCAGCACAGGCCTCCTTGCTACTCCTTCAACACACAAAGCAAGAGCTGATATCAGGCCTCACCCCTGCTCTACCCCTTCTGGGAATGGTCTTCCCCCAGATGTTAGCATACTTCATTTCTTCGTTTCATTCAAATCTTTGTCCATTGATTCCCTACCACTGAGCTTGACCACACTATATGAAATAGCACCTCACGGAGTCTCTGTTTCCATACTCTGCTCTATTTTACTGCTTAGAATTTATTTTCACCAGACACATTACATATTTATCAATTTTTTATTTCTTTCTATAAGCTCCCTGCAATCAGGACTTTGTGTCTAGTATTCCCTAGTTCCAGGACATGCCTGACATATGGTAGATGACCTGACCAGAATATATTTGTGGGATTCATAAGAGTGCTCATACAGCATTTTTGTTTGCTTACTATATTTATGAGAAATAATTTACAGAATGATATTCGGCTTAGCACTTTTCTCATTAGTCACCTTAGTTACTGGCTGAAGGTTGGAGGTTGCTAGACTCCAGTATTTTCATAAGATTCTACAATATTCAGAGCATTAGTGGTCCCCAAGAGCAATGAGGCTTTCTGGAACACATGATTTACAACTAAGGTGTCAGGGAAGTACAGGGAAAACAGAGCTTACTTACATAGCATAAATTTGGATTCTGCTTTATTAATTTCCCCTGGATTTCACAGACATATAGCATGAAATGGTTCTTGTTTTTATTTACATCTGCAAGAGGAAAAGTTATGCAACCAAATGGAGCATAATTCTGCCTCTAAGTGTTACATGATAGGTTCTTCCAGCACTTGGAAAACAGACTCTCAAGCCCAGTGCCTAGTTTGTTATTTTCTCCATTCTACTTTGACGATCTTAAACCCTAGGAAAATCTTGAACCTTAAAGAAAGCCCAGGACACTGAGTTGCATTACCTCACACTACCTCCAGTGCAAGCAGTATACATCTTGAGCTCATCTTTTTTTTTTTCCTTTCAATTTTTGTGTATTTTAGCTTCATGCTGCTGCTAAAATAATCTTTATGCAGTGAGTACAGAGTCAAAGGTGATATTTGGAGTAGTTTTTTCAGGAAAACACAACTGTTTAATTGGAAAAAAGCCATTCCTCTTTTTCTAAGGTGCAGGTGGATATTTGAATATAAATTGGTAGAGATATATGACAGAGATGGTGCAGGAGTGTGCTTACTTGACGGGATTCCTGGCAGCATCTGGATCCTGGGCTGTGACGGAGCCTATTGTTGTGTTAATCTGAGCATCTTCCCTTATTTGTAGGACATAGGCCAGTTTGCTGAAGACTGGAGGCTCATCCACATCTTCCACCACAATTCTCACAGTGGCTGAATCTTTGAACGGACCCAGGTAGAGAAATCGGGGCTCCACGTGGGGATTGGAGGCTTCCACCTTGAGGGTGTACACTTTCTTCTTTTCGAAGTCCAAAAACTTGGGGAGGAAAGTGACATATTTAAGGCAAATACCTGAGGTGGGGATGTAATCTATACTTTCAAAAACCTCCTCCGGTGATTCTAAGATGTAGCCAGCAATGGGAACTGTAAGTTTGCATATGGTTTCCCTATTCCTCATTCAGATAAAATAGATTAAAATTTTTTTTGCATGCGTTAATAAAATATTCCAAATGACATCTTGATAAGGGCACGGAGCTAATTATTGACCAAAGAGAGAAATAATAATCATTGTTGTTAAAAATCTTTAGAAAGAAACTTTTTGCTTTTGGAGACACAACAAACCCAAATGCTTATTGCTGACTTTTAGTTTTAGATGGGAATATGACAAGGCTCACTAGAAAGATAATTAATCAAGACGTTAGTGAATGTGATTTAGTTGGCTAGGCAAAATTTTAGTTCAAATCTTATCAGGCACTAAGAAAATTAAAAAGATTAATGCACACTAATGGGCTTCCTAATTATATTATGATATAAAACATTGGTCTCAGTGTCACTTAAACATGTTTTATTGTGTTTCCAGATATTAGGACATGAGCTTAAGGGGAAAATTTTTGTTATTTATATCCACCTATGTTTATATTTACCAGCAAACACAACTGTGTGCTAAAGGAGGGAGAAGATATTACACTATACCTGATAAAATGGGAATCATAAAAAAAATCAACCAAATTAATGTGTTTAGCCTCAAAACATACAATTTATTGGTTTTTAGCTTTTGCCACACTATGGCACTAGTTTTGGGAGGGGTTAAATTAATGCATAAGTACATTGGCAAATAAGAGAAATTTGGGACATAAAAGATTTATTATCATCCTGTTTCAGAAAAGAGCTTAAAGTAGTTGCAGAAAATTTGTATCACTTAAATATGTGGTCTTTACATATCTTCTCTAATTCAGGTCATCTGGATCACTATGTGAATTACTCTTTTCCTTTAACATACCTATTACAATTTTTAGTTACACATTTATTGGTTTGTTTTCTTGCTTTCTATTTTTTCCTCCCCTATGAACTGGAAGTTCCATGACAGCAGAGACCATTTGTAGGTGCCATTGCATCTCCAGGATATAGAATAATATCTGGCACTGTCTCCTTCCTTATTGTTCATTTATATTACATATTCCATGTTTTTTTATGTATATCATTTGTTTATATTATTTATTTACTTAGGAGATTCTTTTTTGCTGTTTTAATATTTAATTGATTTTATTTTTTAAATACATGACAGTGGAATGCATTAAAATTCTTATGACACATATACAGCACAATTTTTCATATTTTTGTTTGTATATAAAAGCTATTAAAAGTATGGTATTAATGAAGGCATAAAATTATTTAGACCCCCAAAAGCCAATGCAAGAGGTCTTAATATCATTAGAATTGGCATTTTCCTAAAATAACAAACTCAGAATCTAAAGGAATGTTTATATGAGACGTTAACTGCCCCTGGTAACTTGGGAACCAGAGAAAAGTATGTTTATTTGTATGAGATTTAAGAGGTGGCATTACCTTTTTGACAGTTATTATTCCTTCCTGGGTTTCCTGGTCGGTGATGACATCAAACATGTCCAGCCCCTCACCATCTGTGATGCTGTACTCAATTGCAGCATTTTCTCCAACATCAGCATCACTGGCTTTGATCCTGCCAATTGGTGTACCCGGTGGAGAAGATTCAGGGGTTTTAAATTGATATGTACCTATTAATCACCAGACAGATGTGAGTCAAACACAGACTAAGAATGCTATGTCATAAGTAATCTCTTATTCATGGGGAATGTGTTCTAAGACCCCCAGTGGATGCCTGAAGCTACAGGTAGTACTAAATCCTATAACCAGTACGTTCTGTTTTTTCATATATACATACCTATGATCAGTTTAATTTACAAATGAAACACAGTAAAAGATAATAATAATTGATAATAAGAGCTAGAACAATTATAACAATTATACTATAGTCAGTTATTTGAAGCTTAGGAGTTGTTGATGCTGGAATATTTTATTTAATATTTTTGGACTGTGGTTGACACCCACCAGGTAAGTGAAACTGCAAAAAGCAAAGACTGTGGATAAGGGCGGGGATTAGGGTAAAAACAAAACCTATTTTTTAAGAGTCCTTTAGGACATGGATGGAGGCAGATTCATTCTTTCTTCAACATAATTAACGGTGCCCTATTCTCCTTATATCTTCACTGTCATGATTGTTAAGAATATTTCTTCTGCTGAGTCTGATGGTGCATGCCTGTAATCCCAGTGGCTCAGAAGGCTGAGGCAGGAAGATCAAAAGTTTGAAGCCAGCCTCAGCAATTTAGCGAAGTTCTAAGCAACTTAGCGAGACCCTGTCTCTAAATAGGTTATATATATATATAAAAGGGTTGGAGATGTGGCTCAGTGATTAAGTGCCCCTGGGTTCAATCCCTGGTACAAAAAAAAATTTTCCCCCCATCTATTTCATGATCTGCATCCTTGCAAATGGAGAGCATTTATCTTGTTCTGTAAGCAGGCTTCTAAGTTTATGGTGTCATTATGAAAATGATTGAATTCTATAAGAGAAACCACAAGTTTTCAATGCCCCCTGTTAATCTAATCAATCAGAAAGAGGAGAGAAGAACTTAGCCAGAACTGTGACTTGAAGTCAATTACTAGGTGTTCTTTTAAAAAGTTCTTTCTGTTAATATTAGCAGAAGGTGCAAGTAAATTATAGCAATTTGGTGAATATGTCTAAAGAATATATCCTTTTACTCATATACGTATCTGGATTTAGTTGCTGAGTTAGGGATATAGATAAATACACTGAGTGATAAAGCAAATTTTTAATAACCAACTCTTTAAAATTTTATTATAATTTTTAATCTATGCATAGGTTTCTCCCATGATTATGTTTGTATTATTAATTCAAAACTTCTATTTTGTAGATAAGAATTTTCCTTACATCCTCTTCTTACAAAATTAGTTTAAGAAGACTACATGTGAATTTCAGTTTAGATCTGAAAGGACATCATTTAATTAAAACTAAAACAAAAATAAACTAGTGAAACAGAAAGTTAGTCTATTATCATATATTACACTTTGTCAACCATTCATGCAAATGGTTTTGGAAAAACCAAAACCAGACTGTGCCACCACTAAAATAGGGTTCTTGAATAATATTAATTTCCTGAGTATTGGGCTCATCCTTGGTAAAATGATAAAATGGGTTAAGTGTTTCTCTAATGTCTTCAACTTCCATTTTAAGGGCCTCCTGCACCTTTCTATATTCAATGCAATGTCACATAACAAGACACAGGCTAAGTGAAGAAAGAGTAGTTACACGTCCCCTTGGTACCAAGATGCTGGTGAAGCCCAACATAACCCTCCCCAGGGGACTGCCACACTGAAGAGCAGATTTTTGGGAAAAATGTTGGTGATCTTGATATTTTCAGGTTTCTTGGGGGAAATTTTAGCACTCAGAAAACATTTCTTACACCTCTTTTATCAGAAATTAGCTACTCTTCTATGTTGCTAACTCTGAATAAATTCTTGAAAAAAAATATAACTACTTTTTAATGATCTATGTGATTCTCCATTCTACAGTTTTTAGAAAATGCTGTGATGAAGTAAGTGGGTTTTCTATTTAATAATTGAGATAACCTTCTTACGAGATTGTGTTCGTGGAGGAAAATGCATTAAAACTGGTCCCCACTTGGGCGGCTCTATGTGAAAGAATCAAGCATATGCTTGATACAAACTCAGCATTGATGAGTGTTGTTTCTTCCTCCTGCCTAATCATAAGAGTTAATGATGTTATAGATGGCGTTTGGTATCTCAATTAACCATAATGTAGAAAACTATTTATGATTACAAATGGATTAAGTACATAGTTACTTCCACAGTTATATTTTTAGAAACAGGAAAATGATAAATCCTTTCCTTATGAAGCTTTGTGAGGATTTAAAAGAGATTACATGCCTGATTAAGTTCACAAAACATAAAGACAAGTTTTTCCTAACAAATAGCAGCATGCTTGTATACATATGTTCTGTGCAAGCAAATTTATGTCTCTGGCAGTCTTTTTTAATAAGGAAAAAGAAAATAATGATGCTGTTTTTACAACAGCCATATCAGAAATCGCTCAGCTAATTACCAAGGGAGGAACATAAATGTTCACACTTCCTGAGCTTAAGTGGTGTTGTCAACTCACTTTAATAATTTTAATAAAAGTGCCAGTTCTTATGAAGTCCACTAATTTTGACAATAATGATAATGGAAAATAAACATTTTTGAAGTCAGAGTTTATGAGACGGCATTGAAGAAACTTTTTCAATCAAATGTTCCTACTCTGGGGGAATCGGGGAGGATTGTCGTTGACATCTGTCAGCGTGATGTTCACTGTGGTGGTCCCAGATAATCCTCCCATCTGGCCGCCCATGTCCTTGGCTTGAATCACCACTTGGTACTGCTCTCTGTTTTCACGATCCATGTTAAGCAAAGCTGTTTTGATGATACCTATGGATGTGAAATTTAGGAGTGGAAAGGGATGCATTTAGAATACTTTACGGAATCATTTATTTATGCAAACAAACATAGACTGTCACTCACAATATGCAAAACACCATGCAGATGTCATTGTGATATAAAGATGATTATATACAGCCTTTATACTGAAGGATATTACAACCACATAGGGGAGAGAAAGACACATTTTAAAAAAGCCTGTAACACAGAAGAATGAACTCAAGTACAAGTCAAATCCTGCAATGGTATGGACTGCCTGTTCTATAAATATTAAGTACAGCAAAATCTAACTTGACCTATGATATAAAGGTGTGTTATGGTAGCTGCTTGATAAAAGATATTCAGGTACATTATGAGCAAATTGTTAAGAAACTGAGCTGACTTCTGGGTTCCACATGACTAAACTGGCTAATTGCTCCTCAAATACACCTACCATAATGAGTGTTCTGAGGTTTTTCGAAACCACAAAACTATGGTGTTAAGAATACACAGCATTGGTTCTCTCACAATTATCGTATTATATGATCCTGGAGAATTTAGTTTTTCCTAAAGCTTATGTGAACATTAGTTCAACTGGTCCCAACAGTAACAATTTTAAAGTTAGGTTAAATTTGTCTCTGTTATTAGGCAGTTATAAGATAATTAGTTGAAAGAACTTCTAAAGGTTTGCCTGATCTCTATATAGGGTTTATGCTTAAATTAACTTTCTTCTAAAAATCACTGGAGAAGACTTTATAATCCTCTATGGTTGCACATTCCAGTGCCTAACAACTAATGAAGCTGAAAATATCATTTTAATTTTTAACAAGAATACTTCAGACACCAGGTCAGTTTTATTCCTATCAACTTGACTTCAAAGCGCAGTGCTTTCTGTTCTCCACATAATAGTACCTGTCTATTAAATATAGGAGATTCTCCTTAGCTTTTTATCCTTTAGCTGAATAATTCTAATTTTTCCTTCTTATTGTTTTTCAATTCTACATTTTTCTTTCTCCTTGGAATTCTTCCCAAGTTCATCGCACCTTTTAATACCTAGATTTCAAACTGGATGTAGGAACCTGGAAAGGTTTGGATTTCTACCATAATAATGGATGTTTGAAAAATGTAGGAAAGAAACTTGACTCCTTTTACAATTGGCAAATACATGTGGAATTTACTATACAATACAAATGCTGTAAAAAACCCAAATCATCATCACATAGGATGCTATTCTGTGGGAAAAATACAGAAAAATGAGATGTTGAAGAAAGAATTTTTATAAGGTGATAGGTTTTGTTGTATTAGGGCCAAATCAGGATGAGCTAGGCAATGATGTAACAACAAACAACACAACATCTCAGGGACTTAACACAACTGAAGTGTGAGCTTTGCTCATGCTCTGGGAGATGAGCGGGATGCTCTGCTCATGGCAACAGTGGCCATCCAGGGTAACCCCTTCTCAACATAGTTTTCACGATCACTGGGACAGGGGAGGGGGGATGTGGCAGGTTGTGCAACAACTCTGCATCACTGCCACATTTTATTTGCCCCAATCAATCAATCAATCAATCAATCACATGGCTATGTCTAGCATCAGAGCAGAAGAGAGAGATGCAGTCTTACCCAATAGCTAGAAACAGAAGAACCAGAATATGGGTAAATAGCCCTACCAGAAAGGGTTAATCTTTTAGCTTCACCCCAAACTGGAAGAAAAAGAATGGACTGCATAATTTTTCTGAATCTGCCCTATATAAATATGTTAGATGAAAGGTTCATTGTCAGATTTCTTGATTAAAATGATCTGGATGTCATGCTTACAAATATATCATTAGTGTTTGGCAGAAGAATACAAGAAAATTCAATCATGCTGATTGTTTTTATTAAAAAATATGCTAGCTCAGCTGAGCATGTCAATTAAAATTATAGATTATAAAAAAAATAAATAAAAAGTAAGGCCAAAAATGAATTCTTACCTGTTTCTGATTCAACTGAAAAATAGGGCTGTCCCTGTAGGATACTATAGACAACTTTGGCACTGTTTCCGTAAGTTGGATCATCAGCATCGGTTGCCGTGACTTGGACAACAAATGTCCCTGTAATGACACAGAAACATAAACTGAAAACAAATTAAGGGTTTTCCATATTTCTTGATACACACATAAAAAGAAAGCATGACCTTAATTTGTGTGAAGTTATCATGACAAGAAAGAGGTGAATTTCAGTAGGATGCTAGGTTAAAAAGCCTTAGATTCTTAACTCTGAAGGGGTGTAACCAACTAATAAATACTGTGAGGATTAGGTTGAAGAGAAGCATGGAGTGATCATGACCTTGAGTGGAACTCATCCCAACCCATCTCCAATGATGGATTTGACTGGATTATTGCTGTAGTGACTTTTTCAAGTCATTCAGGACTAAATCAATTAGCAACTTGCATTACTTTGTCCATAGGCATGAGCTGAGAAGCTTTCTATTCTTTGGGCCACTCGTGATTTTGCTAGAAGTCCTGCATCATTGATGCTTTGTCTCCTGGACTATAAGGTGCTGATGTGAAGCCACAAATAGCTATTTGTGATCTGAAAAAGGCCAGCCTGAGGACAAAGCTGTATAAGCTTAAAAACAGCCAAGAAACACCCAGAATTCCAATAGCTCTGTACAAAGCCCAGTTTACTTTTGGATTAAAGTAATGTGACCAGTAATACTTTTATTCTTTAAACTACTTTGAGTTGGGTTTCCTGTTACTTACCATCCTAAAAAAATACTTTATCTGGTAATTCCAAGATCCTGAAAGACCTTGAACCTTAAGAGGTACTTAAGATTAGATAAAGAATGAATTCATAAACATCTGGCAGTTGTAATTTCAAACAATGATTATAATTAAATGCACAAATAAGACTAATGTATCTTAGGCTGGTATTCTTAATTTAGGGACAATAGTCACCTTATAATTTTCAAAGTATCCCTAACTGCCCTGAAATCCTGTGCTAATTTTCATGTGTATGCTTACATGTGTGTTTCACTGGAAAGAACATGCACATATTTTATTTCACTTTCAAAAGGCTTTGTGACTTTCAAAAAGAACGAACCCCCCTGGTTAAGACCATTTTATGGCTGCTTTTGATGATCCTATTAGGTAAGCAGTGGGCATAGTGTTGGAGTCCTCCTATCCATGAAAAGGGCAGAGAAGTCGCATCTAGGGAATATCAGAGTTGTCAAGTCGCTTTTGCGACACCTATAACCAATTTCAGTTATTGAACAGATGAATTGTTCTCTGTTAGGGTTGAATGCTCTGGATGTCTCGTGCTGCTGCATGAGATACAGCACCCACCTTGTAATTTGGCAAAGGAGGAGGAGAGAATGCTAGCATCACAGGATTTTAAAGAGAGAACTAACAGAAGCCAACAAACACCAGGCTCTTATTTGCATTAATACAAAATATGATTGCTTTCGGAATGTGATTAGGTAGATGTTTTAAGTGCCTATTAGTTGCCAGAGATTGTACTAGGGGGTCTGAACCTGTTTTCTTATTTAAGCCTCAGGATAACCCTTAGGAGTTGACATTTATTATCATTATTTTTTATAGATACAGAACTGGAGAATCAAACAACTCAGGCTCAGAGAGATCAAGTAATTTGCCCAAGGCTACACTGCTGGTTATTAGTGTAGATGGTTTCAAATTTAGGTTTGTTTGGTACCAAAAAATCCATTTTCACCTCCCTGATGTTGTTCCACTACCTTAATGAAATTTCTTTAAGATGCTTTTATATATTATACTAATTGCATATTAATTTATAATGATGAATATTATGCCTGCATAGAAATTAGAAAAAAAAAACAACCTTCCCTTTCTCAAGAAATGTATGTCACTGTCAATTACTTCCATGTATTTGTAAATTGGCTATCATGGCTTCAAAAGTGAATGTCAGGCCCTGGAGTTGTGCAGTACATGACTGGGTGGTGCTGGTGACAAAGCTGTCTTTCATTAATTCTTTTTCCCTTTTTTATCTAGAGGAATCTATATCTATGTCTCTCTCTCTATATATATATATCTATATCCATCCTAAGAAATATTATACTTCCTAAGAAATCTTCCTCTTCAAAGAATTCCAACTTCTTCTTTGCTTTAGTGGTGGCTTATGATTTTTCTAACAAAGCAAAGTGGCTTCAAGCAATGAGATGAGCAATTTCCTCAGGCGAAAATTTAGATGCTTTACAAATCATTTCCCTGGATTGGATATTTTTCAAGTCTTGGATCTGTGAACTACAATCTCTCTGAAATCTGACTGACAGAATCATAGAAAAGTTATTATGTAATTTCAGCTCTTCTGAATATGACAGAGTGAAAATAAAAACAACCCTGTACATGAGTGGTTTAGAATTTGCTACTGTCTTCCATGAAGTATTTTAATGTTTCAAAGAATGACATCACTAGGATTTTTTTCTGAATTTAAATCCTGTTTACCTTCTCACAATTTAACAATCTAACAAATAAAATCCACACACACTAAACTTAAAATTGGCAGTGAAATTGTGCATACGATATTAATTTCACACATTAATGTCATGAAAGTCTCTCAATTTCCAGTTGTTAGTAAAAGGATATGCCCCCACATACCATGTTTTTATTTTTTAGTTGTAGATGGACACAATACCTTTGTTTTATGTTTAGGTGGTGTCCAGTGATCCACATGTGCTCTTTCACTGAGCCACAACCCTAACCCCTATTTATGGATTTTTTTTTTTAAAGTTTTCTTGAAATCTCTTTTCCAGATTTAGCTACTTAAAACAACCATGACTGTTGTTCAGACTGAACTATAAATTCAGGTTTTATTTTTCACTGGGGAGGTATTCCCCTGGAGCCTAATATTCATGTGGATGGAGAGAAATGGACAAGACTGCTGGCTTTGTCCAAGAAACAGAGGGAGTATGGGGCGGAGAGAAAGCAGATCTAATGGTCTCACTTCTTACCTCTCACCCCGGCTGTCCCTCATCATGAGAGGAAATGCTGTTTCCTTAAACTTAACCACCAGATGAGATGGAACTAGCATTAGGCAGCATGATGCACTTACAGAAAGGACATATGGATTGTTTGAAAGTGTGATAGCATCTCGATTCTTTCAACTCGGTACACGTAGCTCCTACCCTTTTTAACTTGGTGGATGCCCTAAAGGAGAACAAGTTCTTGGTTGAAGTCACATCTCACTCACCGACATCAGACATTTCGGGGACAGTGGCTGTGTAAACGTCCTTGGTGAATATTGGTTCATTGTCATTGATGTCATGGATCTTGATAATGAATTCAGACTCTGGCTCCACGGGTCTCCCTGTCCTTCTGTTGATAGCTTGTGCTCGAAGGATGTAAACGGGTTTTTCTTCCCTGTCCAGCCTTTTGGTGGCCTGTATGTCGCCTGTGTTTTCATTGATAATGAAGAGATCTCCTGCTCCATCTCCTGAAAGGATATATTTAAGTGATCCATCTCCTCTATCCTGGTCTGAATGTAACTAGTGTAGGGAAAAAAAAAATTAAAGAAAGTAAAAGTCAAGCATGTCATCCTAAACTGGTTTGTTTTTATGAGCATGCTAGGTTCATTTAATGCTTTCTAAGGCATACAGCTATTTTTTTCCTTGCTATTTTCATAACCCCTCAATAGTAAATGCCATATATTAATGAACATGCTTCCTTATAATCAAAGAACTTTCTAGAACTAAAACAGAGCAGGGAAATTTAGTTACCTTCTTATTTTGGAGAAGGGAAAGGTAAAGGCCACAGCAGTAGTTAAGATGCCCAAGGACATATAAGCCTGGCTGGAAGGAAACAGTTTTCGGATTCTACTAATACATTCTTACTTGCATGCACACAAACATATGATATAAGTGATATACTATTTTTTTAAATATTTTTTTAGTTGTAGATGGACACAATACCTTATTCACTCTTTTTTTTTTTTTTTTAATGTGGTTCTGAGGATTGAACCCAGTGCCTCACACATGCCAGGCAAACGCTCCATCACCGAGCCACAATCCCAGCCCAAATGATACACTATTGAAAAAAATCTTTGGTTTTCAAATCAGTGAGACCTGAGTACATTCTGCCTCTGGGTAATTTAAGGAAGCTAGATAAACTCCTTGGGTCTTTGGTGATGGAGATTATAATACCTTTTCTGGGAAGATGTGATAGTCATTTATTTACAAACCAACTCAAAGCATTTGAGAGACATCTTCCGTGCTGCCATGAGCAATATCTTGAAAACTAGCACACTAGATAATTTATGAGGTCACTTGGAAGAATAAACATTTGACATTCAGATTTTAGTGTAAACTAGGAAAGGGTTGTCTGACACGAGGAGCCAGCCTAATGTTGAAACAGATGGCTTTATAAGGTGGGGGCTCCCAGCTCCTGAGGGAGATTGAGCAGGGGCTCTGCTCTGGTGAGTCACTCTCAAGTGAAATGAGATAAGGAAAGCTAGGATACCACAGAAACAGAGGTGGTGATCCTGACCTGGAAAAGTGATCCACCTTTCCTACTCCAAAGATCATTCTCACAATGTTGAGTTCCGGTGCTTTCCTTAATTCTGTATTGCCCACCCAGCACAGGTTTAGGTTTTCATATCATCTATTTGCAAGTTTTCTAAAAGTGCTTTTTGTTGAGCAGAACCATTTAATACCTGGGTCATCTATATCAATGACACATGGTTTCCTAGTGGGAGGGTTGTGAATCTCTACTTTGTTTCAGCTCCATCTAGACAGAGAAGCTGTGTTCCCCAAACAAAGGCAACAGCAACAGGTGACACTCTGCATCCTCATGGTTAACACATAGAATGCTCAGAGTGGTGTCCATGACACATCCGGAAATCGACTCTCCAGGCAAAAAGGGGCTTAGCAAATGCTCTAACGAGCCTTCCTAAAACTGTTCCATGGAATGTCATTTGCACAAAATGGAGAGAGAAAGTTTCCTGTGGCCCAATAAATTTGGGCAATACATTATACTCTGCTTCTTTCTTGGAAACACCCATTGACATATTAAAGGCTGTGAGTGCCTACAGTTTGGAACTGTATTTGGCTTTGTGTAACCCAGTGTTCTCGAGCTTTACTGTTTAAAGAGTCATTTTGGGGTCATCTTGATATGCCCCATGAATAGTTTTCCATGAAAGATTCTTTGGGAAACATGAGCTACATTAGTTTATCAGGGTAGAGTCAAGAAACCCCGGGTTCCAGTTTTTGCAGGTATTTCCAAAATCACATCCAGCTCATGTGAGTGTCAGAAGATTAGAATTTGAGGGCAAGAAGGAGCCCTCTAGGTGATTCAGTGCAACTTTCTCATTTTGGGATATAGAGAAACCATGTCCAGTGCCACATATCCGCAGCTAGCTAATCATGGAGTTTGGGAATGAGAATATTATTCATACAATTAGTAGCTTTGGAAGCTATTTGGCAGGAATAATGGAAGATAAATGTGAATGGGGAGGAAATGGCTTAGAAGGAGACAAATGCAATAAGAAATGTAAAACAAGAGTATGCCATGATTTGTGTAATGTGATATGCTAAGGAAACGTTGAAACGTTGACACAGAAAGAGCCACCCGGGAAAGTTTAACTCTCCATTGTCAAATCCTAATGACTGAAGAGTGCTCTTAAAAAGCCATTTCATTAACTCATGAGTAAAGCAAGCAGTACCGCTGCCCTGCAGATCCTTGCTCTAGGGCAGCTGTGGTCAGCAGCCTGGTTCAGGGTTGGGAGTGCCAAGTGCAAGTCCCAAGAACAGGTCACGTCCATTTGCTTTCCCTCACCGAGTGCAAGACCACAGCAGAGCCAATTAACCTCTCTGAGCAAGGACCCTCAGTAAAATGAGGATAATAAGGGCTCCACAACAAAGCTGCTGTGGAGGTCTCATTAGAGACCAGATACAAACACCGAGTTAATTGCCAGGTAAGCATGCATTAAAAACACGGTGTATGTTTTATAAATTACAAAGCACCTTCCAAACTAAAGATATCAATACTATCGTTCTCTGTTAGTTCATAATCGGCATGGTTTTGCTCTTATTCTGACTTTGAAAACTTTGTTTTGAGGACTTGGAAAACCTAATTTTGCAAGCACCCCATATCTCTGAGGTAAAATAATCTGTTATCAAAAGCCTATATTCTTCTACCTGGTGGCAATTTGCTGTCTTCACATGTGATTTATGATATTCTGCATTCCACTAGATTATACACTCTCCTTGGCCAGTTCTTTCATCACTTCAATATGTAATTGTTGCACACTTAGTAGGTGAATACCACATCTGATCACAAGATTTATTCAGGTAAAAGTAATCAGAAACTTATTTTTAGCTGTCAGGAGAGACCATTTCGATGACTTATAGAACAAACACCCGAGACGATACAAAGGCGCAAGGAGATGCAGAGAGAGGGTGCGGATGGGGATTGCTCTGCAGATCACAATTCTGATTTATCAATATTTGAAAACTAGTAGGGAGATGTACCTCTTCACTCAAACATTGCCTGATAATAAAACAATTTAACCTGCTGCCCTCTTCTCTCCCCCCACAAAAAGCTTTATTGGTCTGACCCCGGTGTGCAGAAACCTCCAAGTGCCTTTCTTTTCTCCCCATTCTCCTCCCCTTCCACGAACACCCCAGGGCCAGTCCTTTCTAGAGGAAAAGTGGGAACAGAAGCCTGCAGTGCCCATGAAAGTGGTGGCGACAACCAGACATTAGGGGTTTATTGAGCACTTAGATTTTAATTGGATTTTTGCTTTTGTGATGTCATTCATCACGGCCACTGTAAAAGACAGAAGTTAAACAACAACAAATAAAAGGTTGTAGCCTGCCCGTGGCGTGTTTTTACTAATTTCAGTTTAATGTGGCTGTTCCATTAAGTTTAATCATCTGGTTCACTTTTAATGATTCACCATTAAGTAAAAATTATCCACTTCCCTCCAAAAGTCACACCTCACCTGTGGCGCCAGGACTCCTTGCTACTGTATCTGAAGCATTCTGTGCTGGAAGAAGTTCAGGGTCTCTGTTTTTCTGTACACTTTTTCCTTTCTTTTTAGAAAAATAATAGCTGTGCTGACTTGGCAAATAAATATAGGCATGTGTGGTGGCTGGCTGGCCCCATGAAGGGTGTCACCAGGACTGGCAGCATCCTTGCCTGCAGCGCTGGGTGTCCCTGGGGATGAAGCATCTTTTTACCTGCTACAAGTGCTGACTTCCAACCTAATTTTGAATTAAATCCAAGGGTGTAACATTGATTGTATGGATTTTCTAGTGATCTATGGAGCCAGCTGCTCTATCACTCCTAGTTCCTGTGTGTCACTGAGTCACTATCTGAGTCAGTAACCAAACTGAATCTTCTGAGAATCAGCATGTTTAAGACAGAAAACAGTCTAAGGAAAAGCTTACCTCGGTGGCCTATGTAGGTGCCTTCAACAGCCAGAAAGGAGTTTGGGGAAGGAAATACGTGATGTCTGCCATGAAACACTGAATTGCGGCTTATGTGTTTTTAGAGTGTTAGTGCAAGTGTAATTCGGTCCTCTGAGAAAGTAATGGTTGCTGATTTGAGATGACCTGGGACAATTAGAGAAGAGCTGTGGTGAGAAAATGCTGTCTGACTGAGACCGAGGTGGAGAAACAGCAGCTAAAGGAGAGAAGGCCTTCATGCTAAACAGGTTGAATATTATTCTAAATTAGGGAAATCATGATCAAATTATGCCAAATTACGGCATAACTGAATTTAATATGCATATAGATGTTTGTATCTATTCATACATCTCTCCATATAATGAATGTATACAGAATGCTAATAAATAGACTTAATGTTGGGAGGCTGGGGAGAGCCAGTTGGGTAGTGTTTATGTTAGGAAGAAATTATGTTATGTGCCTGAAGTACATGGCAGAGATTAGAAATTGATTCTGTTTTAGAGATTATAGGATTAAGTCAATAAAAATGTCTTTTAATAAAATTTCATATGACAAATTTCACCATGCTGTATTTGAATGTTAATGATTTAGCATGAGTTAACTAATTTTTATCTGAAAATTATTTCATAAATGAAAAAGTTCAGGGCAGCATATTATTGTAGTAGGGAGCTTGTTGTTCCCCAAACCCCTTTAGTTAGTTAGCTTTGAGTTACTGTAACAGAACACTTGAGATAACAGACTTATAAAGAAGGAAGGCTTACTTTGACCTAGAGTTTCCATGGTCATGCTCCCATGCCCCCATTCCTTTGGGCCTGAAATAAGGCTGAATATTATGGCTGGAGAGTGGTAGAGATAGCTGCTTCTCTCATAATGATTAGAAAGCAAAGAGGGAAAGGGGAAGGGACTGGAGTCTCAGTATTCCCTGAAAGGGTATACTCCCACTAACCTAACTTCCTCCAACTAAGACCCCCCTCTATAGGTTCCACCGTCTCCCTGTAGTTCCATGGGCTGGGGCCAACCCTTTCACACATGGGCCTTTGGAAAACAGTTAAAATCCAATCCATAGCATCCCTTCTCTGTTTGTTCTATAGTAGTTAATGGTCTAGGCAGACTCATGGCTCTCCAGTCTTTTGATAAAATTTTCACATTGTAATATGTGTGAATGTGAAGGGCACAACTTCAGTGTCCCCTGCTCGGCAAGAATCGGCTTGTTCTAGACGTTTTGTCCCCACAGCCTGCAGTGGTATGAGGAAGAAGCTGACTTTCTCCAGGCTGATGAGAACAGTACCTGGGGAGATGGCAGAACCACAAAATGGAAGGACCCTGGGATCTGGAATAACCTCCTGTCTGACTATCCTGTAGTATGAAATAGAAACTACCCTACTCAGCCAGTATCTTTTTGATGTTTTCTGCTGTTTTCACCCTACTGCAGCAGCCTCTTGGAACAAGGCAGAGATGTAAACTCTATGCCCTACTTATCTCCAGAATCAGAAACTCAGCGGGTGCCAGCCGGCAATCTGTTTTAAGAAGCCCTCCAAGTAATTCTGAAGAGAGCAAAGTTTAGGAGTCACTGCCTTCACTAGGACAATCACAATGGCCAAAAAACCTGGATTTGGGCAAGAGAAAGAAATGGGTGAAAGTCATGCTGTGTATTGGTGGTGTAACCTTGGGGAACTAAGTTCACTTCCCCAAGTCTCTGTCTCTTCATCCACATCCTGGGAATAATAATGATACTTTAACAGCAGATTACTCTGGAAATTAATAAAATAATGTACATAAAATACTTAGGGTCTCGCTCAGAGCAAGCCTTCTGTAAATTACATAAATTTACTTCTTAAACTGCATTCATAAACATGAAGTATTTAGAAGGTGGATTTGAAGAGTGGAAAGATTTCAGTCCAAATTTGGAGTTTCCTATTAATCAAGAAATTAATTAAAATCTTGAGTCTTCATTCTGGCATCTAAAAGACAGTCTTGCTTGTTCTTCCTCTTCTATCTGTCCCCTAAATGTTGGTGTCCCTTAGGCTTCAGTCTTAGACTCTTTTCTTCTACACTCCACATACTTTCCCCAAATAAAATCATCTACTCATTTTCATTCAACCACTACCTATGTGCCATCAATGCCCAAATCTGTATAGAACCCCAGGGCAGACCATTTTCTTGAGATCCATAGTCAAGGATATATTTACCTCCCAGGCAAGTTTCTTAGATCATTTACATTCAGTATGTCCCAGCTGACTTTATCAATTATCGCGCAGAGATTCCCTGCTTTTGCATGTCCCATCTCAGCAAAGGCCCCTAGGAGTCATCATGGACCATCCACTCTGTGGCCATCCCCACGTTCACTAAGCCACAAATCCTGTCATTCTACCTCTTTCACATATCTTATATGTATCTTGACTCACTTAACTTTCTCCATTTCCACTGCTGCCAACCTGGTCCAAGCCATCACCATTTCCACTGGTCTCTTGCAAGGAGGCCTTCCAAAACACACATTCAGATTAGAAAACCTTTCTAGTTGGCCTCTGTTACCAGACCAATTTAATGCAACAACGGCTCTGAAGATACCACTTTCTTTCAATTAAATATTTCAGTGTCTTCTCTTTGCTCTCGGGATAAAGCTCTTTAATGGCACCTCCAATGACCATCCTGGCCTCTGCTCCTCTCTTCAGCTTCATCAGTTACCATGTTCCTTTGAACTCTCCTTGTTTTAGCAACACTCAAATTGCAGGTTCTTTCATATCTAGGTCCTCCTTCCATGTGGTCCACTTTGAAAAAAAGCTCTTTTAGCATCTTCACCTGGTTAATTCAACTAGTATGTCAGGTCTGCTTGATTTATCTCCACAGGGACAATTTCTCTAAGTTGCTAGACTCAGTTAGATTCTCCTATATATTCTCAATTCCCTACTAAGCCTTTAGCCTCTTCTATTTTTTGATGACCTGTTTTATAGCTATTTCCCTATCTAGATCATTAATTCATAAACGAAGGCATCAAATCTGTCTGGTTCACTCTGTATTCTTAGTACCCAACATTCTGGCACAATATAGGTCCCCAATAATTAATGATAGCAAAAAGTGAATGAATAAATGTTGTAAAGGGTAACTTGGATAAGATATCAATGACGAATGAAGGTTTTTGGCACATAGTAGACAATTGATAAAACTTAAGTGTTCTCCATCTCTTCTTTCTTGCTTGACTTTAAGATAGATAATTCTGTATTTTAAGAATATACACACATTCCTGCAGTTGCCAGATAATTCAGTAATTACTATCAAACAGTAGGCACATGGTCTAATCTGAACAATCCGAGGGAGTAATTTAAGATATTGCCTTAGATCTAATAATTTTCTTTAAAAATCAATTAAATATCTCTACAATAATAAAACCAACTTGTGTTGGATTTCTTGACAAGAGTAGACTAATTATAACTACAGAGAGTTATAAACACATTGAGTATTGGGCCAGAAGTTATCTGTTAATGGTGAAAAAAGGTCAAGATTTTACTGAAACATGTTTCAAGTATCATCCTGTTGCAGAAACTAATGGAAAATGCCCCATTTCACAGAAAAATTATTCTATTATAAAATCATTTAACTCCGTCAACCAAGACCATTTAAAAACATTTGTTGGCCTGAAGAATCTCACAAGGCAATGCACAAAAAACATCTGATACCTGTCTTTTATAAACTTGCAATTTAGGCTTGGGAATGCTGACTCTCATACATACAAAATTATAGAATAAAAACAGAATGGCCAGAAGCAGCTATGCATGCCTGTGATCCCAGCAGCTCAGGAGACTGAGGCAGGAGGATGGTAAGTTCAAATCCAACCTCAACAACTTATCCTGACCCTGTTTCAAAGTAAAAAAATAAAATGAGCTGGGGATATGGCTCAGTGGTTAGGCACCTATGGGTTTAATCCCTGGTACCAAAAAAAAAAAAAAAAAAAGAAAGAAAAGAAAAAAGAAAAAAAAGCAAAACAAGACACTAGGGTCCTGTTATTAAGTGATAGTTAGAAATAACATGGTAAATAAAAAGATGGTGGATGGCTGAGAAGAAACTTGTGAACTGGACAAGATGGAATCAGGGAACATGTGAGTTCTCTGATGGTTTAGGAAGACTTCTTGGAAAAGCTTAGGTTACTGATGGGAGAAAAATGACTTCACAACTGTACGAGTGCATGGCAGGGTTTCAAGGCTCAGTGTGGGAGAGAATCAGAGGAGGCCTTGAGTATCTGCCTGGGGTAATAAGAGCCATAAAGTTAGTAAAAATAGAAACATTCCTTCCCTTCAGTTGAAGGGTCACATATTTTCTCATACTGTACTGAGATGTGCACGGGAAAATGTGGCTTCTTTATTATTATTATTACTTTTATAGCTTATCCCTCAAGCACTAGTCCTGTTGAACTTTAGAACTTCATATAGGTTGAATACTGGGTCCAAAATTTAGTGCAATACAATAAAGTCTGCCTGATTCAATAATATGGTCTCCTTAGATAACTCTTTTAGACAAATCTCAGTCTTTCTGCTTGCTTTCTCCTGCTTCTTGTCCAATCCAGCATGATACCTGAGTATATGAAAAAAAGAGGCCCACCTGCTGTGTCAGTGGAAAATGTGGGAGTTATTGTACCCAAGGGCAGTCCTTGTACTGCTCTCTGCCCCCTACCCCTACCCTGACCCCTACCCCATCTGTAGCCAATATATCCCATCCATTGCCTTTCTCAGTGGCTTCTGTAGTTTGGGCAGGTGGAATCATGACCTTGGCTGTCCAGAGTCCAAGGTGGCCAGTTTCATCCTGCCTCCTCCATCAGCATCACATCCCCCAGCCCTGAGGTCTAGGTGTGACTTCTTATTGCCCTTGGCATATGTGGTCCTTGCTGCAGGATGACTTTGCCCTCAGTAGACATTATCTATGGGATCCATCCACTCCCTCCTTTCCCTACTGAAGCCCAGGAAGGCTGCTGGGAATGAAACAGGGTTTCTCCTTTACGTGATCACCCTAAAGCAAAATGGGAACAGTAGAAATGAGACTGTGTTTGTGTGTTTGGTCGTCAAAGCACCCAATTGTGAAATTCATTGGTTTCAGGAATACCCCACCACGTGTTTTGGGAGAAGAGAGCAGAGGTGGAAACATGACCTGCAGCCAGAACTTGACATAGGTAACGTTTAGTGACTCCATTTATAAATGGGATTGGTGAGTTTTATTCTTATTGGCCAGGATCACCCCTTGATATGCTGAAAGGGCTCTAAAAATAATTTAGAAGACAATTTTCTCCTCCTTCTCCTCTTCCTCCTCCACTGGGGATTGAACCCAAAGCCTTGCACATGCTAGCAAACACTCTACTAACCAAGCCTACTAACTACATCCCTGGCCCTTTTTATTGTTTTGAGACAGGCTTTTGCTAAGCTGTCCAGGTTCACCTTGAACTTCTGAGTAGCTGGGATTACAGATGTGTGCCACCATGCCCAACTCATATCCCATGGTCTTTTTCTATTATAGCACGTTGTCTCTTAAGACATGAAAAATTATATTTCCTATATAACAAACTTAACTGATTTTTAAAAAATATTTACTTTTTTAAAAAATTTGTAGTTGGACACAATACCTTTATTTTATTTATTTTTATGTCATTCTGAGGATTGAACCCAGGGCCTCGCACTTGCTAGGGGAGCGCTTGACCACTGAGTCACAACCCTAGCCCCTTAACTGATTTTTATAACAGTAAAAATAGTTTATTTAAAGCATTCTTATATAATTCATCATTTGGTAATTGTTCTGGCTGGGATTTGGTAAAATAATAATAGTAGATATTTATTAAGTACATACTATGAGCCAGGAAATGTGCTGAATTCTTCACACGGATTATATCATTTGTTGCTCATCATGGCTCTGTTCTTATCCCATTTTAACTGATGAGGATACTAAGACAACATAAGAGGTAACTTCTCAGCATCACACAATAAACAAGGGCAATGTTTGAGTCCATGTGATTGAAACTCTTATTCATATTTTTCCCCTTGTAGGTCTTTACATTCAGTTCTATGAGCATTCATTAAAAACTTACACTGTACCAAATAGTGTTGAATTACAAAGATTTGTATCTAATTTTTTGTTTTGTGAAATTATTCTCTATGGACATTCTGAGTTGGACAATTGCTTTGGGGATTGTCCTGTGCATCATAGGATGCTTGGCAGCATCCCTGGTCCTTACCTACTAGATGTCAATGCCTTCTCAATTTATAACAACTAAAAATATCTCCATATATTGACAAACGTTTACCAGGGCCACAAAATAGAGAATGTTAATCTGTCTGTCTGTTCATCTGTCTGTCCATCTACCCATCTTTCTATCTTCCATCTTTCTTCTCAATATGTACCTTGTAACTTTTAAAGTCCACTTAAATAATACTATAAGGCATTTTACATTTGCAGAGATTCCATGACCCACTTGATTCAATCTTTTATCTCTTGTTAGATTTAGTAACTACTGAAACAGACCTTGTGTGATATGAAGGGGAAATTCTGACAAAGTGCTAAAAGCAAAGGAATTTTAAGTCTAAATGTAGGAGAAATTTATTAATTCCCTTGACATTTATTTTTTACACTCAATACCTTGAATTTAATGTCAAAAGTACCAGTCTAACTATTGAATGAACAAAACTTTGGTGCTGTTGTAGTTGTGGTAGGCAGAATAATGGTCTTTTCAAAGATGTCCATGTCCTAATTCCCAGAACCTGTGATAATGTTACCTTATGTGGCAAAAGGATCTAACACATGTGATTAAGGTGAGAAGAGCATCCTGGTATATGCATGTGAGCCCAATGTAATCACAAGGGTCTTAATAAGAGGAAGGGCAAAGTTGGAGTCAGAGAAGGAAATGTGATAATAAAAGCAGAGGGGAGAAAGGGAGGGAGTGGGGAGAATATGAAAATGCTATGCTGCTGGCTTTGAAGATGGAGGAAGGGCCATAGGCCAAGGAATGCCTGTGGCCTCCAGAAGCTGAAAAAGGCCAGGAAACATCCTCCCCAGGAGCCTCCATGAGAACATCTTGCAGACACCTTGATGTTAACCCAGTGGACCCCATTTCAGACCTCTAGCCTTCAGAACTGTGCGATGATCCATTTATATTATTTTAAGGCACTACATTTCTGGTAATTTTTTATAGCAGCAGTAGAAAAGGAAATGAACTTGTTGCACACTTAATATGTATCATGTACTGCAGGAATGCTTTTGTGTCACCTCAATTAATTCTCCCAATGACTCCAGGAGATAACCTCTATGCTCTCTCTCTCTCTCTCTCTCTCTTTTTTTCTTTATTAGGAAACTGAGGTCAGAGAGGTTAAGTAATTTGCTCCAAGTTAAGGGTGGAACCAGGAACCATGCCAAGACTTGCCTGACTCTAAAGGCTAAGCTTGTTCGAGTCAAAGCATATTGCCAAAACAATACTCCCTGCAATGACTATAAATATTTCTGGATTCTTTGTATTTATTATATTAGGCCCCAGGCTAAGTTATTTGTAAATTCTATTGGCACAAATGATACAAACTGTAATAGATGTTATTGTTCATTTGGGATTTATCAATTAAACAAATGCCTTCTGGTTTATTAACTGCATGAAGTTATTTCCCAAAAAGGCATTGTTTACTGCCTTTTGCTTGGCTTTTGAAGTCCAAGGTCCTTCTTGTCTTGGCAGACTGTGACATTCGTCTTAGCTCCTGCTTAGTCTAACATTTTCATTTTCAAAAAGCCGGTGGTAAATCAAGCTAAGAGGCAGATTCCCAGTCAAAAATTGATTTAGTAAGGCATTGTAACTCACCAATTATAATCCTACCTTTTTGCTCTACAGTGTAATCTCTTTAGCCATTGCCAAATCTAAGGACACACACACACACACACACACACACATGCATGCATGCCTTGTTTTCTCTTCTTCCTTCTCTCTGACACTCACATGCCTAGGAAAAATATTAAAAGATAAAATGTAGACATTTCAGACATGATGATTCAAATGGGAGAAACTTTCAAAAAATGTGTTCCTTAATAGCTTTTCCCAAAATGTATTTTTCTTTCTTTTTTCTTTTCCTGCATTACAAGGGATTGAACCCAGGATCTCCTCACACATAGCTAGGAGAAAGCTCTACCACTGACCTATATCCCCAGCCCTTTAAAATGTACTTCCCTTGAAAGGAAGAAAAACATGTTGGATGTTCTTATATGCTGACTCCTACTTAGGATCTAAAAAGTTAAAGCTCTATCTTTATAAAACAAATAGTTTGCTTGAGGGAGGGACTATTTCTTACTCAAACTCATAACTCTCAAGCATTCCGAATGTGCACACTAAATGATGATTAAATTGAATTCTGTAACCTGCTTATACAGTCAAGGAAATAATGGTAAAGAATTCTAGGAAAGAAGATTATGGGCTCATTTATGAGTTTTTCTTGCTTTGAAACCAGCTGTAAGTTCTTAAATGATTTCAAAAACTCCTTTTAATTTTTTTTCCTTAAGGAAACTAATAGAAATGATCAGTGAAGAGGAATGGGCACTGTCCCATGGCCATGCTGGCCAAAGTGTCCTCACCGTGATGCCAGTGGCACAAACTCCAGTGCTCTTCACCCACCTCCAGCTTCTGAGCAATTATGTCATTTCATTGGCCACCATGTCTAAAGAACTCTCCACAACTTTATCATCTTCTTAATTTTGTGGCATAAGGAAGATGTTAGATTCAACCCCATCGAAACAGGTGGACTCCAGCCCAGTTTTGGTTTTCTGCTGGCAAAACCCTGTGTTCCCTGAACCCGTCTGACACTCTGTTTTCTCTCATGCAAAAGGAATGAATCATGCTCAGCTGGAAGAGCAGTTATGCAGATCGATTGAGGAACGCGCGGGCATCTGAGTGTTTTATAAACTGTACAGCCTGATAAAATGTGAGAAAATATTATCATTGCTCCTTATCTCAGTGCAAGTTTCCTGCAATGAAACTCTGAAAAGAAAAAAAAAAATCCAAGATGCCTCTTTGCCTGCCAGAGAATGATCTCTCGTTTTTTTTTTTTTGGTCTCTCCGGCATCCAGTAACTTAACTTCTTCTGTGGGCGTCACTCACTGGTTTGTATTGCAATCAGCATTTGGATGGCCACATTGCCATTTATTTCAATCCTCAAGCAAATGATGTCTTCATTGTTAAAGAGGAGATAGGACTGCCTAAAGAAGTCAACTCTGCCTGGTCACCTAATTTTCTGGATTTGATTTTAAAACTCTCTCTTTTTAAGAACGGGTAGATAGGTTATCATGGAGATAGTAACTTTAACACAAAGTGAAAAGTCCCTCCCACTCCTTTAATGTAATACACATGGTTGGGAGAATAGGCAAAATGTTGAAGATACAGATTGGATAAGAAAAATTATGCTTTACCTGATTTCTAAAAGGGAAGTCGGCTTTCTGTAGAGTATATACCTTCATTGCTCCCCTGACTCCACCAAGAATGAAAGTAAGCAAGAAATCAAGCTAATCAGTCCACCCTCAGTTTCCAGATCAAGTAAGGAAATGAGCCAGACCCTTATGTTTTACAATTAAACAAAACAAAACAATCAAACTTGCTAAAGTTTTGAGTAATTATATTTTAAAGTAGAACTTTCTCTGCACATTTTTGTTCATGTTTCTTTTCTAAATTATACTCATAAAATAAGTGGTAGAGCTATAATGAGATTATTTTTCAGAAATGATTCTTTTTCTTGTGAAAACTCTCAATGTTGATTAAAAGGTACAGTTGATTAAAAAAAGAAGGAGAAAGAATTGGCCTCAATATAGAATATTTTCTGTTTCTATATTTATCACATTTCTTTTGTATGTGTGTGTGTGTGTGTGTGTGTGTGTGTGTGTGTGAGAGAGAGAGAGAGAGAGAGAGAGAGAGAGAGAAACATAACAATCAATTTCCTCAGGTCCTAAATGATTATTTCTCTTTTACTGAACACTTGAATTGTCTGCACAATGTAGCTTCTTAGGAATTTTAAGAAAAAGAAATTTGCTTTGCATTGGCTGGCTCTCTTTGACTTTTTCTTATTTTGTATATAACTTTCCTCTACGATCCTAAATATCTGATTTTTATTTGTTAAAGCCTCAAAGGAACCTACTTTTATGATATGCCATTTTATTTGTTACTGCTTAAATATTTTAATTTTTCTTGTTAGTTTATACACATACACGTGTGTTGTCATTGGCTTTTCCTGTTTACACTGAGGAAGCTTCAGTTGCTTCCTACTGTATCATATTTGTGCCAGTTTGATGTGAAATTTACAGAGGTAGTCTCCAAAGAAGGAATTTTATAATAAATTTGGTTTATACATTTACCATCTAATAAATACATCCTTCAACTTTAAGACTTTGGATTTTTGGTTGTCAACCCGACACAAAACACTATCAATGGTAGCCAGACTCTAGTGTGCTTGAGTCTGCAGTGACCCTATGCATTCCTACAGTGCTTGCCAGAACAGGGTTGGAATGGGTTTAGGCCTTCCCATGCTCTATTCAGAGCAAGGTCATAGGAAATAACAAAGCCAAAACACCACCACTATCAATGGTAAGCATATGAAAGCCTTGCATTGCAAACTGGGAGCTGAGGAGCTGTAAATATAATATGGTAGTTAACATTATGATTTTATACTATACTTGAAATTGGCTAAGAGAATAGTTTTTAAAAGCTCTTACCACACACACACACACACACACACACACATATGGTAACTATGTGAAGTGAGTGATATGTGAATCAAGCTTGTATGTAGTAATAATTTCACAATGTATATGTATGTCAGAGCATCACATTAGATACATACAATTTTTATTTGTCAATTATATTTCAGTCAAACTTAGAAAAATTGGAAGGTGACTTTCAGATGGGAAGGTGGATGTTCATCTTTTGGGATCACCTATAGCTTAATTCAAGTGGTATTTGGCTGACTTCAATGTGTAAGAGCTGTCTCAGGCACTACCGGGAATATAGAGATCAGTAAGACCTGTAGTCTAGGGTTTTGCAGAGTATACAAATATATATGTTTTCAAAAGCTAAATTCAATATCTTAAGTAAAATTGAAAGAATAGCCTTGGGACTGAATACAAAACACTACTTGATAGAATTAAAGTCAAAATTCATTCTTAAACAAGGAATTAATTATTTTGTTTTGTTCTTGAGAAGATGAAACATTCAGGTAATTAAATAATGAAATCAACACTAATTTCCCCATAATAAAACTTTGGTTCAGAACAGTATGGCAGCGAAGATGGCGGCGAGGGGAGTGCATTACCCCCGTGTGCTGCTTCACTGTGTGGGAGTATGACAAGTCAGGACGGCTAAAGGATATCTTGTTAGGAATTTCCAGCAATAGTGGGGTGCTCCGGAACCTGGAGGAAGGATTTCCATCGCACGAGGATCGGCTACGGGGACTCAAACGCGAGAGGTTTGTCGCACGGAGGGTAACTGCTTATTCAGCAAATCGCCCCGCGGCTAGAGTCTGCAGTGTGCGCTGGGATAGAGACGCAGGGTTACAGCGCTGCAGTTTCTGCCAGCCGCGCAAGCACCGTACTCAGGGCTGAATTCTGGGTTCCAGACGGGG
>NW_025999961.1:7206892-7228432 GCF_001458135.2 Marmota marmota marmota
AAAAAAAAAAAAAAAAACTTTGGTTCAATAACAGGGAGTTTGTGATATTAATTTTAACTTAACTATTCTAACAAATCAAAACATTATTATTCTCCAAGTGCAAGAGTCATCTTGTGAATGGCTGGATGCCTGAAATTTTTTTATTGAAAACAAACAAGACCTAACCAGATACTCACATTTCATTACAATTGAAAGAACCTAACCTCAGATTGCAATGGAATTCGACGATGTTTTCAAGTGACATGATTAATAGTCAGGTAATGTGAATGTGGTGTGCGTTTTATTTCTATTTTGGATGGGATAATAGAGACAGCGTCATATTCCCTGTGAGCTCAGCATGCTGAATTGCTATGGGTGAATCTCACACCTCAGCTGCCTTGGCCACTCCCTTCTGTCACTGGCCCAGGGTATGTCACTTCACACCCTGGAGCCCCTGGAGTCACCAAGCATTCACCTTCCTTTCTCCATTCTCTGTTTCTCCCGCTCCTGGAAGGCACACTTTTAGCAGGGTGTCTTCCTCCTTCAAGTCCTTAGTAAGCGAATATGCCAAGCCCTGTGTGAGTCCTTTCTGTGTATTAACTTCTTTAATCCTCACCTCCATAATTCTGTCACTTCCCTTTAATAGTTGAGGGAAATAAGAAGGAACTAGCTCACCCACTATTCATCAGCAGTGCCTGGTCGGGGTCCAACATAGGCAACCTATGCTGGGCACTCACATTCTTTAATGAATAATTGCGGAATGAATCAAAAGTATTTTCTCTCCCAATCTATAAAAATGCCATAGCTGAGGTATTAGGTCTTACCTCCAATCTCTGTTCCCTCTCGTCAGCACTGCATCCCCCACCCAAAGTCATGCTTTTTGTTTTGCCCCCTTTACTGCCCTCAGGTTCTTTGAAACATACCAACTCACCTAAAATATTTATAAACATATTTCACAAATGTATACATTTTTATCTTCTAAAATGCCTCTTTTCTGTTGTGCATATATATTCTCTATGAAGGGAAAACTGGAAGAGACAATAAATATTTTTTGTTTCCTATTTTAGCATGCATTTTTTTCTTATTTCAGGTGAGTAATTTCAAATCGGATTCCTTACACTGGCCTTTTAGACTATTTGTTACTTTTACTTATTTATCAATAATGGCAACAAAAAAACTCTTTCTTATTCTCTTAATGGAAATTTCTGTGTTTCCTTTTGACTTATTCTTCAGTGCCAGAGGGAAAGATACACTTGCAAAGGATACCGATATATTTACCTTGCTCACAAGGATTCTGTTTCATTGTCATCTTGATAACTGACAACATAAAGTCTTGTAGAAGGTGGAGTTTGCTACCAACATGCTACACATACACAAAAAAATCACCTCCTGGAGGTAACAATGGCTCACTGACTTCTTGATGAAGGCCATCAAAGGAAGAGGCTGTCACTGAAAACCTGTTTATTTTTGGCAAAACGTAGTTGTAGTACAAGGAAGAGATCTTTTAGTTTGGCTAGAGATGTGAAGGCCTCCAAAAATTCAGTTTATAACTCTGGCTACAATATATCTTTGGCTTTTATGTTACTGAGCATGAAAAAACCGAAACAAACTGGTGGTGTAAGAATTTATTTGCAGTTGATTACAAATATGTAAGGAATTTATTACTAGATTTTTAAAATAAAATTCAGTTAAAATTATAAATAGGGATATATATATATATATATATATATATATATATATATATATATATATATATAAAATTCTAATTTGTTATATAGAAGTACAATTCATATTATACATATAGAGCACAATTTTTCATATTTCTGGTTGTACACAAAGTAGAGTCACAGCATTCATGTCTTCATAGACGTTCTTAGGGTAATGATGTCCATCTCATTCCACCGTCTCTCCTACCCCCATTCTCCCTACTCCTCCCTCCTTTGCTTTATCCAGAGTTCATCTAATCCTCCCATGCTCCCCCACCCCATTATGAATCTGCATCCTTATATCAGAGAAAACATTCAGCATTTGGATAAGCAGGGATTTTGATTTGAAAAGAAATATAAACTAGGTTATCGGCATTCTGCATATTTATATTCCCATCTAACACGGGGGACACAAAGTATGGCAAAAATGGAGAACTCCAGTCAAATGAAGTAATTATACAGTTTAATAATTGCACCAACAAACTGTCATCACCAGTAAAGAAATACTCAGCAATATCTGTAGAATAGATTTCAGGGGAACCTGTCATAACCAGTATGGGGTCTTCAATGACCCTCAACAATCTCTAGCTCTGTTCAACTTAGGGAGCCTAGCTACATCAGCAGTAAAAGGGACTGAACTCTTAACTCTCTTTTATTCACCTTGATCCCTCCATTTTGCTCAACATATTGAATTCAAGCAGGAGGCTATAGGATTCCACCCGCATAATGAAATGGAAGTTGGAGGATTTGGGATATTGTCCTTATTTGAATCTTTATACATTACCGGGCTCTTTCTACAGCCTGGGCGGCCTTTGGGTTTATGACCAAGGTCAGACAGTCTAACTTTTCTGCTCTTCACATGAGCTACCATGCATAGAAGGAGGTTTAAGAGTCAGAAAATTGCAGCTACACAGGACACTTTCTTAGCATCAAAAAGCAAATTGAAGCTTTTGTCATTAAGAATGTGAAATCAGTTGCTCAATAGTGGAAATAAAATGAGGATTGCTGCCAATATTGGCAGTTGGTAAGCGATGTCATGAAACATTTTTAAAAAGTATATTCAATGAGTGAGCGTGTGCACCCACTCTCTTTTAAATACACTAACCAGTTGAAATATAAAAATGTTAAATGGCTGAGCATTAAATTTAAATGATGAAGAAGAAAGATGTGCCCAAGGCACTTGCCCTGACTCAGGGAGAAAAGATTATTGCGGGTCATTGAACTAGAACAGAAGTTTATAGAAGGTTATCAAGGGAAAGAAAAAGACTTTTAAAAAAATCACAATGACCAAAAAGATCACTAATTGTATATCTAATTTTAAAATGCTCACATTCTATAACTATTTTGAATATCACTGATGTGTTCTGGAAATTAAAATTAAGAAAAAAAAGGAATGTTCATAATAATAATACAACCGTATTTGTATAGCTCTTTGAAAGTAGTATTTAAAAACAATTCTTTTTCTCTTAGATTTCAGACAGTAGATTCTCAGAAGATATTTGTGGCATTGAGTGGAATGCCATCACTAATGCCAAAGCATGTTCTGCTGTTTTTTCATTTGGGCTTCAAAATGGATCTGTGAAGCAGTGGACATACTATGAAAGGGGAAATAATAGAATTTAGGTGGTCAGGCAGTGCAGTCTCACTACCAGGGTCCTAGCATCAGGAGACCTTAGTCTATAACACTAGACTTCTTGGCTTATTCATGTGTAAAACAAGGATATAAGTAATACACTAAGGTTGCTATAAAGATCTGTCTTAGTCTGTTTTCTCTTGCTATAATAGAATACCAGAACCTGGGAATTTTATAAAGAAAAGGGGCTTTACAGTTCTGGAGGCTGGGAAGTCCAAGAGCATTTGCTTGGCTTCTGGTGAAGGCCTTATACTGCTTCAAGTCATGGCAGAAAGTGGAAGGACTGGAAGTACGTGCAGAAGAGAGAGGGGCAGGGAGTGCTGTACACTTTATAACAACCTGCTTTTATCATATCTAACCTACTTTCATGGGAATTATATGAATCCCCTTGCAAATGTGACCCAAACACCTCTTTAGAGCCCCACTACCTCTTAACACCATTACATGAACAATTACATTTCAGTTTAAATTTTGGTGGGGACCAACCATATCAAAACCATAGGATCTAATGAGAAGATACCTTTGAAGCACTGAGCACAGTATCTGGGACCCAGCCACACTCAGTGAATGCCAGCTGTGACATCACTTTAATCTGTTGCAGCTGTTTGAAGTGACACACGTGCCTCAGATTCCTAACCACCCATCTAATTAATGCTGGGAGCTCTCTACTCAAGCTGTGGCCTTCTCAGAAAAGTGATCATAATATAAGAATAAAAGAAAGTGATTCTTTAACATCATCATTTTTTAACTGTTCTTGCAGAATGGATAAAATATTGCTTCATGTTTGCTAAGTTTGGATCAGATAATTATGGGAACAAATAATTGCCCATCCCTAATTTTAAAGGTGCATATGGATGATGACTTTTATTTTTATGGGCTTTTAAAACATTGCTGCCTAATTAATTATCTTGAGAAGAGTGACTTCCTTGAATTGAAAGATGTCAATTTTAAAGACTTAAGAGAAATGCATATTGGGAAAACCTGCACATTGGAGCCTCAAATAGAACCTAAAAATTCATGATATTAAAACACCACCACCAACAACAACATATCACTGTTTTAGAATCCTACCAGAAGAAAACCATTGCCAACTTCCAAAAGCTAATGTCAGAAAATACTTATGAAAGTAGAGTTTATTAAATTACATAAAAACAGATGTCCTTGTAAGCTACTAGATGTAAAAGCACCTCAAACACTTCTAATGGAATTATGTCTTCTGAGTACATTGTGTGGAAGGAAGGTATAAAGAACACTAGAAGATAAGGTGCAAGAGACTTCACCTGGGGCTGCTTAATAACAACAATGTGTAATCTTTAGCTTGAAGTTAGACCTAATTCTGAGATTTTAATACACTCATGTTTGTATTAGTGAATGCCCACACCTTCAAAATCCAATCCATGTCCACAGCTACCTTTGCTCTTCTTTTTGTATTGTAATCTTAGACTAATATCAATCATGATCAAGGAATTGCTATATTATGTAGAGCTTGCAAGGATTTCTGAAAATTTGGTATTGTAATGTTTCCCTCCCATTTTTCTATTAAGTTTACATGAGCCAGAGATAACCTAAGTGGATTCTGTATAAAATCAAATACTCTTCTCTTTAGTCCCTGACAAGAAAACAGGCTCCTCTTAGTTTCTGGTGTCATCAGGGACACTTCCACTGGCCTGGTTGTTCAATTTCTAAGCTTCTGACTCTGGACCTTTAGCTTCTGTATCCAATTAACTAGGAGATAATGGCAACTCTCCCTCCCTCTGCAGTGTGAGCTAACACCTGCTCTCCCTTTAAAATGGGGTTCAAACATCAACTCCTCTAGGAAGCTCTGTTGAACCCCAAAGCCTGGTGGGCCTCTTTCCTTTATATTTCTGAAACACCACAGATGCCCATTTTATTACCAAACTTGCTGCATTTTGTTATTATGATCGGCAAGAATAACATCCTAGGATTGTGGTTCTCAACTTTTGTAACATATTAGAATCACCAATACTTAAATTAAAACCTCGCTGAATCAGAATCTCTGGGGAGGTAAGGCCCAGGCAAAATGTTTTAAAAGCAGCATTTTTCAAATTTTATTGTACCAACAGTTCACCTGGGGTTCTGGTTAAAACACAGATTCTGATTTTATAAGCTCTGGGGTGGAACCTGAGATGGTATATTTTGAACAAGCTCTCACAGATGCTGCTTATGCTAAACCACCTCAAAGTTGCCTGCAAATGGTCATGCATTTTAGGAAAAAAATATCCTTACCTATATCTGTATCTATGTTTATATCTTATGGTCACAAACTCTTACCCAGCACAGGACTCCTCTCCAGTTACCTCTACCTGCCATCACCTTTTTGTATGAGTGGAATTGTTGAGATTTTTCTCATAAATGAGAATTTGGTTCATCAGTATTTCAGCTACAATTGTTCTTCACCACTTTCATCTCAGGGAATGCATTCTCCCCAGCCCTACCTTTTTCTTGTTTCCCCTCTCATCTTCACTGGTTGTGCAACACAGTGGAAGGCTGAGGGGCATCAAGAGAGGGAGAGGAGGCAAGTCCCACTGCTGTAGCTTGGGCTTCAGCTTCTAAGCACACTCTATTTCTTTACATCATTGGACCTGGGATTCCCTCTTTGGCTCTTGTGACCTTCTGTGACCCCCCTTTTCCTCTCGTACCCCTGAAAGCTCTCTGCTCCCCACTCCCATCTCATATTTTCCTTGCTCACCACAGTCACGACTATCTCTTCTGACTTACCCCAAGATAATATAAACATCAAATGTTTGTAATAGAAAATATTTTTCTTTGGAATTTAAGCTCTATGTGCTCAACAGCATTACTTTTCCTCACTTCACACTTCTATCCTTCCACATACGGATCAGATCAATCTTCTCTGTTTTAGGCGACCTTGTTAGGCTCTGGGTAATTATTGTTTAGTAGGGCTAACGGCAAGATTGAAGCCTTTTTTAGTTTTTGTGCATCTTATGTGCCAACTTAACTAGAGTCCCATGGTTCCCGGAGTGTGTGCCGAGGCAGCCTGGGATGCAGCAGGAAACTCCTCTGAACTTTTTTTTAAAAGTTCATGGGACAGATAGGCACATATCACAGCCATCAGCCCCCTTGAGAATTACTGGTTCAAGTTAGTTCTCAATTTCTACAGTAGGTGGTGCTGCACTCCATTGAATGATGTCATTTGTAACCCAAGTTTTCCATAGTGGCTGTGATAAAAGCAACCGCAGTACAAAAATCATTGTGGAAAAGGAAACAAGGAGGGTGGTATCAGATCTGACAGAAAAGTTGTGCAATGCCCAAGAAATGCATATATTCCATTTGTAAGTAACTGTGGTTAAGAGTGAAATAAAAATATTATTTTTTTCTGTCAATTAAGACATATTATTTTTTTTCGAAGAGTTACTAGATTGTTAGAGCAGAAATACTAAGTTGTTTGAGCTTGTTTAATACATGGAAACATTAGGTGTTTCTTTTACCTTAAGGCCACTGTTAAAAAGACCTTTAGAGAATGTTTTGGAACCTCTGCTCTAGTCTAACATTGTCCTAACATGGATGATATGAATTATTACATCAGGTGTCTATTTTATTCCATGTCAATTAAAGGTGACCACATGGCCACAGATGAGAGACACTTGTTTCTCTTTTTTTTTTCTGAAAAATGTTTTTTCTTTTCCTCATGTCTCATAACTACGAGGAGCTGAGGGAGGGGCAAGAGGGAAGAGCAGATGATGGTGAGGTAGGGAAATTTTGCAAAATATCCACGTGCGACGAGTCTGGTTAAAGCTATCACTGCAAAGGGATTTTACCATTATCCTCTATATTTTCCACCCACTGAGATTTGTTAATTACCCCATTTTACTTCTGCAGTGATATAGAAGTTAATGTTCCACTAGACTGCATTGCACATTTGTTTAATAGAGCATATACAATGATTTTTTTTTCACCAGTATTAGTAGTTTCTTTACACACCTATTGTGTGCTAGCCTAAACTGCGTGTCTCAGACCACCCTGCAACTCCACCAGGTATGCATTGCTTCATGTATGTTCTAGATGAAGAGATGAAAACCTGAAACAGTTAATAACCTGCCCTGGGTCACAGTGGCAACTGGCAGCACAGGGATGCTCCTCGATCTGCTTGAGTCCACAGCTTGCAACTTTTCCCCATGGCAATTGGACCTCTCACAATTATAACTGTGAAACTGATTCTTATGCAGTTTAGCTGCCGCTGCTTCTAGTATTCTGAAATATCCTGGACTTTCTTTAAGAATATGTGGCATCATTGACATAACACGGCATCACAATTTGAGAAGAAAAGCAGAAAAGAAAAAAGTGGGGGAAGGGGGGTCAATCCTTTAGACAAAGCACTTTTTAAAACTTAATATTCTTTGGCAATAAGATATTTGTGCTGTAAAAAGTGCTTTAAAGAATTAAAGATTTTTTTTTAAACAATTCACCACCACCCTATTAACACAGTGTTTTTCAAATTTCACAAAGGAAATGCAGTACAAGTAAATGAACTGTCTTTCCTCAGTGGTCACACAGTGTGTGAGTTTCACAGCAAATCCGTGGCTACATCCTTGAGGGATCTATGTTGATGTTCACCCCTTCACTGAGCACTTCCTTTCCTATTTTATTCCACATTAATAATTCACTTCACTGGAACATTGCCTGGTTATCTCAGCCTAAGCCACGGTCGGCTTTTCTCCTTCATTCATAGTGGTAAATACTTAGAATATTTGCACACAGTGATTCAGGGATATTTGATCACAGATTGAAGTGTGAACATGCAGCTCTTGGAATCGGCAAGACTTATTCTATTTGCATGAGACTTATTCTATTTGAACGCCTAATAGAGGCGTTCAAAAATAATTGCTATGATAAGAAATGAAGACATTTTATATCTGTATTTTTATGTTCATTCTCATTTTGTTTATGTAAGGGATGCGTATCAATACTTTTTTCTCATCAATACCACCTTATGGAACGCCGAATCTGCAAAGCATGAGCCCACATTCCTGGCATTTCTTTTACCTCTTTGCAGTATGCAGATATTCTGCCACAGGAAGGTAGGTGATGATACAATTTCAGTGACACTCATGATGACAGTCAACCCAAGCTGCTTCTCTGACTCAGCTCCAGGAATTGTAAGGGCTATAATAAGCCATGCCTCCTCACTCTACTTTCTAGAGTCAGTAAGATGGTCAGAAACTGTTTAGAAATAGCACCTTTACATAACCATTTTTCTCTTTTGTCAACCTGGCTACAAGTAAATCATAGAATTTAAAACATCTCATTTTTGCCAATTACCTGAGATGAGATTAAGGCTAAATAGTAACCACTGCCAAGATAACCACCACATCTGACCCATGGTGCTGGGTTTTGACAACAAAAATCTTCATTTGGTCCAGAACAGAGAGGGCGTGGGTAGCAGAGTTAAGAAATAGTTAATTTGAATTTGGCCAGAGGACTCCAGCTCAGAATGTTTGCTTTCAGATGAGGAAAAGGAACCTACCTCTCCTTACAGCATAATCTCTCTATTCCTATTTTTAATCCACCCTACTTTATAAAATAGCTGGACCCCATTTTTCAAGCTAAAGTAAAAATTAAAGGATTTATGATAATCCTATGCGGATGGTTGTGGGCGTTTCATTTTTCACTGAAGCATTTTCTCTTTCTTTGTTGCACAGCTAACATTTCTCAGCTTCTTGCTACAGTCTTCTTCCCGAAACTACTCAAGAAGGAAAAAAAAAAAAAAAAGTCTTACCAGATAAGCAACAATTCTCACTGTACTGGGGAACAGTTGACAGCCTCCCCGTCTATTTATGAGAAGTAACTTCTTCAGGCTTTGAAACCCAGAATGTGAAAGTGCGCACAGGAATCCTACCTTGCCCACGTACTGATAATCCGATCCCGTGTACTCCTCCAGGAGAAAGAACTGATTCCACATCCAGCTCCTTTTCGAACGGTTCAGCTCATTTTTGCTGTTTCCAGAGAGCTCCAGGGCCCTTTTCTTTGCTGGGAAACCACTAGTCCTCTTAGATAACGGAGTGGAGAAAGTTGGGTAGGGCTGACCGACCCAAAAGAGCAGCAAGAAGTACCGGTAAGTTCTCATGCTGATAGCACCGTGAGTCCCGGGTAGCGAGTCCCCCTCTCCTTGAAGCGCCTCTTCTCACTGCACGGTATCCAGCCTCATTCCTCTTTTCTTCCTTAATGTTCTTTGCTTGGCTCTCAGAGGATATCTGGAAAGAATAATAACATATCAAGCATTTTTAGAGATGCTTAAAATTCAGTGTTAGAGCAAATAGGCTGGAAAAGGGGGGCAGAAATTTGAATAGCAAAACAACAACAAAAAAGAGTTGGCTATCAATTTTGAAATGAGGAAACCGGTCTTTCAGATATGCTAAGTGGAAGGCATGTGCCGGTAGGAAGCTGCTGTTTTCCTTCTTTTCTATCACTTAAAAATCCTATTTTAATGTGGGGAAAAGGGTACACTTGTACATTGCTGGTGGGACTGCAAATTGGTGCAGCCAATTTGGAAAGCAGTATGGAGATTTCTTGGAAAGCTGGGAATGGAGCCACCATTTGACCCAGCTATTCCCCTTCTCGGTCTATTCTCTAAAGACCTAAAAAGAGCATGCTACAGATGTTCATAGCAGCACAATTCACAATAGCAAGACTGTGGAACCAACCTAGATGCCCTTCAATAGATGAATGGATAAAAAAAATGTGGCATTTATACACAATGGAGTATTACTCTGCATTAAAAAATGACAAAATCATAGAATTTACAGGGAAATGGATGGCATTAGAGCAGATTATGCTAAGTGAAGCTAGCCAATCCCTAAAAAACAAATGCCAAATGTCTTCTTTGATATAAGGAGAGTAACTAAGAACAGAGTAGGGTCGAAGAGCATGAGAAGAAGATTAACATTAAATAGGGATGAGAGATGGGAGGGAAAGGGAGAGAGAAGGGAAATTGCATGGAAATGGAAGGAGACCCTCAGAGTTATACAAAAGTAGATACAAGAGGAAGTGAGGGGAAAGGGAAAAATAATACAAGGGGGACAAATGAATGTCAGTAGAGGGGGCAGAGAGAGAAGAGGCGAGGGGAGGGAAGGGGAGGGGGGATAGTAGAGGATAGGAAAGGCAGCAGAACACAATAGACACTAGTATGGCAATATGTAAATCAATGGATGTGTAACTGATGTGATTCTGCAATCTGTATTTGGGGTAAAAATGGGAGCTCATAACCCACTTGAATCAAAGTGTGAAATACGATATATCAAGAATTATGTAATGTTTTGAACAGCCAACAATAAAAAATTAAAAAAAAAAAAAAGAAGGAGAAATCCAAAATAGTGATTTTCCAAAGTTTTGAAACATTTTGACCTAAGGTACATTTTAATAATTACCTTGAATATATATTTGTTCTTTTCCTGTGTGGTTTTAAATGTTTTTTAATAAAGCAGAGAGGCCAAAAAAAAAAATCCTATTTTAAGTAATAGCGTTGCTATAGGTCAACATGTCAGAATGGATTATTTCACTACTCTTTTACCTTGGAATATGTGGGCTGAGATCTGGTTAGAAGAAACGAGTTTGTGTTTCTGATTCTATTTGCATATTTATCATCGTGAAATCTAAGGCAAAGAATACCACAGACAATTTAAATTCAATTGAAAGTGGATAATGTTGAAATTTCGGGAGGATGTATTGCGCACCTGTGTTGTGCCAGGCACCAGGCAAGGCAGAACCTATTCTGCAGACTCTTGGCTGCAGAGATGTGCTGTGTTGGAACAGTTTGGGTCAAGTAAGGTTGGAAAAGACAGTTCCCTTTTCTTCACAGTGCAGGTTAGCATATTGAAGTTTCTGAAGTGATATTTTACACCAATTACAATAAACCTATTTAATTCACATTCTCCAGACTGGACCAGAAAACTATTTTTGCTCTTGAGATTTACTTACATTATAGGATGGGTCAATGAACAACAGATAGAAATTGTATTTAAGAGCTAATAAGAATTAAATGATCAATTCTATTCAAAATCATTTAGGAGATCCTGAGATTTTTTTTTATCCCCAAATTTCACTTGTGTCTTAAGCAATCACATATGTATGTTAAAATCGGTCAAACAGTTTCTATGTAATTTTCACAGATGCATCAAACATATCTAAGAATCACAGTGAGGACCACCAACGGCAAGATCTTCAGAAAAGTCAGCTATTATACGTGTGGGTAATAATTTTCCATGGCAAATATTAATTTTCAAGAATACAACCTACCATTAAAAGATCCTGGAGCCAGACTGCTTGGCAAAGATCTCCCAACTTGAGTTACTAGCTTATGCTTAAAGTTGATTATGCCTGCCTTCTTCCTGAACTTTTCTACATATCTGGGGTGGGGGGACAATCTAACAAAATACTCCTTTATCTTACTATTTTATTTTATTTTATTGGTTTGAAATCAGGGGCATTCAACCACTGAGCCACATCCCCAGCCCTATTTTTTATTTTTTTGCATTTTATTTAGAGACAGTGTCTCACTGAGTTGCTTAGTGCCTCCCCATTCCTGAGGCTGGCTTTGAACCAGAAATCCTCCTGTCTCAGCCTCCTGATATCTTACTATTTGATGGAGGAAAATCATTTTATTAAAAAATATTAACAACAACAAGGAAGTACTTTCTAGGGTAGGACATAATTGTAATTGAACTGCTATACTCACTCTAAGCCATGTTAAAGAAACATATTTTAGGGAATTTGATCCGCCTTTTTAAAATTTTAATGTCAAAAGAGAGTGGTTCATTTTATTCCTATTATTCTATCACATAAATGTATACATGACCATTTTTTCCCTCCAGCAGTGAGTAATCATAATCACCTAACAAGTGGCTTAGTGGAAGTTTTCTGTTGGAAGATAAGTGAAATATTTCATGATGTTCAGCATTTTAAAACCTTTTTTCCATTATTATGCATCTTCTTGACAGTAAGCTGGGGAAGTTGAAAATTCTACAGGTGAGTAAATTAGTACTGTGTCAATTAGTCACTCTGGAGAAATGCCAGGCAACAGTATCCTTGTCATTTTGCAGCTTTGGTACAGGTGTGGAATGACTGACGATCAATTAGGTAACGATGATTCTTCTCTCTGCTATGGATGGGGCATAGAGGGGACAAGGGGGCATATGGAGAAAAGCCCTCAAAAGACATTTATTCATTTTTAGAAGTAGAGATCACACTGAGGTTGATTCAGCACAATTACATTTTTCTTAATTTCCTACATTCTCTATTATTTGCAAAGACAAATCCTGCAGTGAAGAATTACACGTCTGCTGCTGCACTCTGTGTGAGCCCCATGGTGCTGGCAGGAAAGAGGGATGCAGAGAATGGAGGCGTCAGCTGCTTAAAAGGCTGGCTCCTAAAGGCCATTTTAAAGAAAAATCGATCCCTGTGGGTGTTGTATGCAAACTCTACAAGCTGTTGCCACTTGAATATTAAATATTAGTTCTTTTTAATATCACAGATACCAAAATGTCAAGTATTTCATTTTTTTTTCTTTGTTGGTAATGAGCTTTTAAAGTGATGCAAATTTAAGCAGTGTTTCCAAGTATTCTATAACGTCTAGTTTGCTATAATCCAGTTCTTCTTGTATCAACTTGACAGGGTGAGGCCTTGTTAAAAACTCAATATGCAAAACTGAACACCACGAGCCACTCACATTTGATGTTAGTTTTTTTAGAAGGGCAGATTTAACTTGAAATTCTATGATTAAAAACCCTCTCTAAACTATTAAATATACACATCTTTATAACATTCTTTCTTTTTAGCTTAACAATCCCCATTTAATGTTTCTTAATAGGCAGGATTGTATGGTGGTTAAGATTATCAATGCTGAAGTCAGATTGCCTGTGTTTAGATCTAGGCTCTGAAATTTAGTCTCTATGAATTTGGGAAAATAATCTCACCCTACCTCAGTTTCTTCTTCTGTAAGTGGGGATAATTATGGTATGTACCTCATAGGGTTTTGTAAGGATTAAACAAGTCCTTATGTGCAAAGTACTTAGAACAGTACCAGGGCCTTGGAAAGATATTAGTAAGTGTGATTTATTGTTATATTACTTTCATTATTGTTACTACTATTTGTATTGCTGGTCTAGACTCCATCTATCACACATTTCATGAGTCTGCAGAAGCTGAGTTCTCTCTTAGGCCTAAATACTTTCTTGTTCAGAAAGCATCTTCAAGCAAGTCAAAATTCATTTAAAATTTGAAGCAAAGAAGCACTTGAAAATCAGAATGAATTCTCTGCCTAATTGTTTTCTTTTGTGTGGACTTGGATTCAGCACTTAGTAGTAATAGACACAGGGAAGGCAGCAACACGCTATTTCTGTAACCACTGATTGCACAACAGAGAAGAGCATGGAAAAAGGAGAGTTTGCTAGAGGACCAATCCACTTATATAATCTGTTCATTTCTTTTGTCCTTTCCATTTTATTATGCTAAGATCTAAAAAAAAAATCATCTTTACTTTATTAAGGTAGGGGAAAAACCAGAACTAGCTTCCACTTAGTAATTTTGCCTTTGTACAAATGGTATTGACAATTAACATACTGACATGATTCGTGTGTTATATCAGATAAGAATCAGATATAATTAAAATGAAACACATTTTTTTTTAGGTTTTTGCTTAATCTGAAAATATGAAGTGCAAAGAAAGTGAATATTCTCCTAGCAGGGTTTTTAATGAAAAAAAAAATCAGAAAAATCAGGATTCAAGATGAGGAATAGTCATGAGTTCAAGCAAAGAAAAGTGCTCATAAGTAACGTGGGAAGCTGTTGACTTCTGAATAGTCAAAACACAGGAGGAGTGCAGGGCCAGTGGTATTAGAGGTGGTGACTCATTCATAGATGCCAGGAAGTTGACTGGAAGGACAAGGAAGTAAGAATATACACAGAAGGAACCAGAAATTTTGACAGTGGGAGAGAAGGCAAATATTGTACCATTTTGTGTCCTCCCAACCCCTCCCTTTCATCTCCTCTTGGCATTAAGAGAAACTCAGGAAAATAAACAACTCTATAAAAATTCAAATTCAACTGCCTAATTACAGTCTAATGATAGTTTAGCAAGACTCTGTCTCAACTTTGGATTTTCTATTTGTTGGGGTCTAGGCTTTTTGGGGGAGAACTTTCTACTTCTTATAAGCAATCATAGGTATGCTCTGAAATCTGATGGGAAAAAGTTGTTGATCCAGAAAAATCTTTGCAGAAGCCTGATTTTAGTGACATGTAGAAGGTAATTAAGATGTTTATGGATAAATGGGCAAGACTCATACAACACTGATAATTGCATACTTTGAAAATTTATTTGCCTGGCAGCAAACATGCATATATGCTTTAATCTTTATGGAAGTACTTAGTCAAGTCCAGGTTTTAGTCAAAGCATGGCATTCAGGAGGAGTCTGGGCCTCATTAATTCAGGTTCTATTAATTTGGAATATGTGATAATTAATGCAAAGTTTTCCTTTGATTAATACAACCTTTGTCCTAGATTATTGGAAATTAATAGTATAAACTCGTTCCATAGGATATTAGAATGAGAAGACAAACTACAATGTCTACTGGTTCCCTAGAGTACTTTGAATCACTTTTCATTCACCAATAATTAATATGGTAATTAGAAAATTTCTCCATTGATTGAATTGCTTCTCCAGTGACTTATGTTTGATAACAGTTTGAATGACTCAACTGTATTATCTGGTTTTCAGATACTGATTCCATTAACACTGTTTACAGACAAACAGGTAAATATTTGAAAGCAAGATAATTATGTGAGAGTTTTAAAATTCAGACCTGGCATATGGTTGTTCTAGTGTTCTTGATTAATTCTAATCAGGACAATATTACTATAATGCTACTAGACTTACAAATTAAACCAAACATATTCATTTTTTTTTTTTTTTTTGGTTTGTGATGCCTTTACTTTGGTCTTGAAAGTACAGTACACATTTGGTAAAGCAGTGCTACAGATATACTTTTACTACTGAACTAATAAAAGGAGGCTCCAAACTCTATTATGAAATTGTGTTTTCAGATAAAGGGTGTTGCACAAGAGACTGTGGCATAACACTTTGCATCATGCTACCCACAGAAGATGTTTCTGAAGTATTGTTTGACTAAAGTCATCCCAACCCACTGAAGAACTTACACTTAAGTCATCCTAACGAATAAGCATAGAACTCTTTTCAGCATATGTGTCACAAACCACTTATTATTTTTTGGTACGTTTTCTCATGTTATATAATTAATGAAGGAGGAAGCAGCTGGTTGTTTATAGTTACTTAACACTTCTCTTGACCCCATTGCACTCAATGCTGAGCCTGAAGTTCTCCATTCCTGCTCTGGGTGCAATGGGAACAAGCATGGTGTTGACAACATTCAAATATAGTGAATTAAACAAACAGAATAGCATGTGGGGATGAATTAAACCAAATGAAGCCAAAGGTAAACTTGCCTTTGTACAAATAAATCTTTAAAAAATACATGTTATTTGTTCAGAGAGAAGAGTTTTATAGCCAATTAAGTTTGCTGAAGATCAATTTTCTGATCACCCAAGAACCTTTGTTTTGAATAGGTTGCTTCCTGCTATGAATAAAAGAGTGTGCCTGTAGGACATGGTAGATCTTCTAGAAGTGATGACATAAGGATAGAACCAATTTAAAATTTTTGGTAGGGATTTCACATGAAGTCTTCATTTCTAAACCTCCATTTCATTTTTTCTGTAAATGTCAAAGTCACTGTTGAGTAAAATTGGTTCCGTTTCGTGTGTGTAATGAACTCCACTGAAATGTGTCAAACAGCTTTGGCACCTCTCACCATGTAGCGTTTCTTCTGTGCCAATGAATCATTATGGCAACAGCCATCAAATGATGCCTGATTTTTTTGTAAATGTTTATATTTGTGGATAATATGCCAATCTGTTTGCAAACTGATGCATTTCCAGATGAAGCCATTTCAACAGTATTACCCTCGTTCTAAAATCATATTCCCCACATTAGATTAATGAAGATAAAAATCAAATGTGTTACAGCACATAAAACCCGGTTTTATATGTAGTTGAGGCTCAAGGAATATTTGGGTTGATACTCACATAGGACAAAACAAACACATTGGAATCAGAGGACAAAGACAAAGTTCTTGTTTCACATGGAGGGAAAAGCCTAAACTATTTTGTTGTGAGAAGAAGTGTCAGAATATGGTTAAAACCAGACTCTAGCATGCCACACATCAGGGTTAGAATCTCAGGCCTCCCCAAGAGTAGTGGGACAAGAAGAGACCAATTTGTGCCCCAATTTCCTCAACTAAAAATGGGAGGGTATTAATAGTACTTATCCTCATGGAATGGCAGTGCAGATGAAATTAACAAGTTCAACTATTTCATTACAATGGTCAAAACCATGTCACCCAACAAAGAATGTCTTAGCAGAGGACACAGGCAGGACATAAGCTTAGGACCGGATTTTGCCTTTTGAGCAGTCTTTGTTTTGCCTTTGGCAATGATGAAACTTAAGCCAGTTCCTAGTCTTTAGAAACCAGCAGATCTCCATCTCTGGGTTAACTTGAAACCTCAGAAGTCTGGGTGAGTCTGGTTCCAGAGTTGGTGGTGCAGCCTCTTGCACCAGTGCAGATGCTTCCCGGTGGCTACAGCCCTTACTGTTCCTTATTGTGTCCCCTTCTGGGGCCTTAGGTTCAACTGCCATTTACCATCTCACTTTCACTTCAGTTTTCTTAGAGCTACTTAGTTTTCTTAGGTCCTTCTCTGCATCCTGCCTGGCTCCTGAGGGCCTCTGGACTTGTAAACCCTGTTTTCCCCCAAAGATTTAGTCATGTGAACAAAGGAGAAGAGAATGTGTTTCATACTTTCAATTAACTATTCATGATAGGAATTTAAACATTCTTGTAGCAGAGTGTATGTTTAGTTTGCAGAAATGTATGAAAAACTTGATTTCACATTACCCTCTGTTTCTATGTTAGGTTGTCTGGCAGCTACATTAATTCCTTTGGACACATAGCCACTTAAAACAATGAAGTTTAAACAAGACTGGGAGATGTCTAAACCCACTAACTAATTAGCATGAATATTTTCAAAATTTCAATGAGTTTGTTCATCTTTTAATGCTCAATGAAAAGGCAGCCTGAGAGTATTGACTGGGAGCTATGGGCTAGCAGTAAATAGGGTATCTTCATGGGTATGGGGAGTTCAAAACAGACTTAACCTTATTAAATTACAAAAGGCATCACATATCTAAGTTTACCATTAAGTATTTATAAATTTGGCACATCATACATGGTTTTTAAAGACTTGAACTTGTATATAGTGTTATGAATAGCATAAATGTTTTGTTTTTGCTGACATATGTCTAAGTTTTTTTTTCATCACTGTCTTTCAAACTTTTATCAATGATGTTTAACTCCTAGATAAGAACATTGGTTGACACTTGGTATTTTCTATTCCATAACTTACTATGTGTTAGGTACCATCCTAAGCACATCATAAAGTTGTTTTGATCTAATTCTCACAACAATTCTATGAGGGGAAATAATATTCTTCCAATTTCTTCAGATGATAAACTGAAGCTTAGAGAGGATGAAGAAATGGTTCAAGGTTGTGCAATATGTATGTAATGAACCTGAGCTAACTGAAGGAATCAGATTAGGGTATCCTCACTCCAAACCCACATGAAGGAGTCACAGGCCAGGCTGTTGCTCACATGATAAGTGATCAATATAGCTGTGACCTTATAATTGAGTCTTCATGATTCCCCTAAAAAATAGCACCAATACAGGTCTCCAAGAAGTAAAATAATTGTCACAAAGTTTATGAGCTAAATAAGAACAGCAAACAAATATTTGCACTGTGCCAGGTAATAGGATAAATGTTCTACAAATATATATGTCTTACAGTGGTCCTTTGAGATGAGGACCATGTTCTTATTCTGTTTTAGAGATGAGAAGCACAGTCCTAGAGGAACTGGAGACTTTGCCCAAGGGTACACAGTAAGTGAGGCGCAGAAATTGGATAAAACCCAAATAACCTAGAAGTTCCTTCTTAATCCTAACACCCACTATCTCATTTGTATTTTGCTCTTGGAAACGGCATCTAGGTTTCATTTACTCTCATTTCAGACAAAACTTGAACAAATTTATCGTCAGATTTCTAAATCCCCAACAAATTGAACAAAAAGGCAAGGAGCGCTGGAAGCTGGAGTATCCACATTAGTGGGAAGGAATAGCTAAAAGGCTCAGGGGGAGTGGTCACATAAGGCAAGCGGAAGAACTGGAGGTAGAACAGAGTCAGGGGCTGGCCTTGGGAGAGCCGAGAAGTCCTACGCTCCACGTCAAGAACAGGGCGTGGCATATAGTAACACCAGATAAATATTTGTCAAATAAGTGAACTTATGGATGAACACATGCTTGGCTTCATATAAGAATGATTGAATGTGTACTTTGATAATATGACTGAAGACTGCAAGAATGGACATGAGTGTTTCACAGTACTGGAGGGTATCACTGTTTGTAAATACAGCTCCAGAAAACACATGGTGTTGGTCTTAAATTATTAAGGAAAAAACTCAGTTCTCCTAAATATTTGGCTTGAGGAAGCCTGGGTGGGTAGAATAAATAGGAAGAAAATTATTGTCAAAAGTCACTATAGTGGGCTGGGGATGTGGCTCAAGCGGTAGTGCCCTCGCCTGGCATGCCTGCGGCGCTGGGTTCCATCCTCAGCACCACAAACAAACAAAGATGTTGTGTCCACTGAGAAACTAAAAAATAAATATTAAAATTTTTTTTTCTCTCTCTCTTTAAAAATAAAAAAAGTCACTATAATGTTATTTAGAAGAGATGGACTTTCTGGGCCTATGTCTCTCTTCTTTCCATGCGAGAAGCAAACTCTTCTACTTTTTTGAGCATTTTTCAGGTATGAAATCAGTGTTGAGATGCTAATACCTAGGGACAAAATAGTATCATGGATAGACGTACACTGGAGCCAGTGTACCCATCTGTATACCAGCATCAGCCACTACTAGGTATAAGATACTGGTAAGTGGCTTGATAAAACATGCTTCCAATTTTATATCTTTAAGTCAAGAGTAGTAAAATCTTGGGGTTTTAGTGGCTGTGCCTGATAAATAACACCCCTTTTTCTCTTCCAAACTCTAAAAAAAAAAAAAAAAAGAATAGACTGTTAGGGAGATACCAAATTATCACCATTGTTACTTAAAACAAAGCCAAGGGGGTTTGCTAAGTAAACCCCAGAATTAGGCAGGCCCATGGAGTTGGGGTTACATTTGGTTTTGCTTTTTTTTTTTTTTTTTAAACAAAAGCAGAAAAGTTCCCAAGTGCAGACTCTAGTTCTACTTTTCAGAGTGGGACTTCCTACTCCTAGCCAGCTCACATAAACAACCTGAGGTCTGAAGAAAGTGATCAGGAGGAATCTGTTTTAATCCCCACTAATTAAAATGAGATATTAGAGACATCAGCAATGCTGAGAGCCAGTAAAACATTTATTATTTGCCAACAATTCTTGTATTTAAAGCTTTGCTTTTTGGAGTTGTTTACAACATCACTAAGAGGAAAAATATGAATAATTTAAAGATGGGGAGTTTAAAGGTTCCCTAAAAATATCTTTCACTTCAGGCCAATCAATGTATTACAAGCAAAATGAAACTCTTTTGCATCTCGCCTCACTTTCCCACCTACACACCCGCACACAGTGCAAAGAGGGATAATGATCTAGATATTTTTATTGTGCTTCAGACCTTTGCCTGTAAGCAATGAAAAGCTACCATGGCTATTCTTACTCCAAAGGATGGCAGTATTTATGGAGGTGCAGGAAGGAAATAAGCAAAGCTTCACTTGCTGTTTGGATAGCTTTGTTCACTCAGTGTGTTTTATGTAACACTTTATTTGCAGAGGATTCATAACCTAAATTAGATGCTTCTCAGAATGTCTTGGTGTAATAACTTAGAAGAAATGCAATTTAATAAATATTGTATAACCCATTAAAGGTGCACACTGCAACACTGAAAGGTTTCTTTCTTGAGACTAACCAAAGTGGAGGGGGCTTGTGATGGTGGGGACATCGTAACTAATTCGGGCTAATGTTAACTGACCATCAAATGAAACTTGCACCAGACAGGAAGACAATGTGCTTGAATGGGATGCTTGGTGTTGTATCAATTTTGATTGCCTTCATTTAAAAACTTTAATTAGAATCTCTGTTTACTTGAGTCAAATTGCGCATAAAATATCACGCAAAACATTTTAAAAGAGAATTTTAATTATACCACTAAAGAAATGCCCTTGTTCAATGTTTACTAAACACTTGCCAGAACAAGTTAATTAATACGTGTTTAAATACGTGAAAGAAGAAGAAGAGAAACAACAAAGGAATCACATTCATCTTTTGTCAAGTTTTGCTGTCGTCGTCAAAAAAGTTCAATTTCGGATTCAACCACCGCGCTGTCAGAGTGCGCGTGCGCGATTCCCAACAATGGGCGCCAAAACACAACGGAGGCCAGGGGAAAGCTCTTCCAAATGAGCTGTTGCTCCAAATAATTGCACATTGTTTGCTGTTCTGCAGTCACCACTCAAGTGCTTTCAATTTCTTTCATCTATTCGTTTATTTCCTGGTACAACATCAGAATGTTCAGACATTGCTGTTTTAACAGGTCAGCATGGGCTTTTTAATTATTTAAAAGCACAGGAAAAATAGTTTTTTTAAAATAGAAAGAGCATATGTGTAGAAAATTTTGATGATATTGAGATTTTAGTTCTAATTTTAATATGTCACCCACTTTTCAACTTTATCGTTTTAGATTCCCCTCTTTCTCCATCTATTAATGTAAGCTATGATTGATTGCTTGTGCTAGTAAAGATTGGTATTGGAAATCAATTGATGATCTGCCCAAACCAAAATGAAACCAGTCTCTTTGAGATATGACCTGTTATCTCAGTAACTTTGTGAAAAGTCAGAAGAAAAAGTATCCAAAGTAATGTTGAAATCTTTTAGAGAGATAAAAATACAAATATTCCATTACTTATCACTATCCTCACTAAGAACATTATTCTCCTAAATAGCATCATGGGTATTTACCTTTTCTTTCTTTAAAAAGAAGAAGATTTTTTTTAAAGAGAGAGAGAGAGAGAGAGAGAGAGAGAGAGAGAGAGAGAGAGAGA
>NW_025999961.1:7228456-7231686 GCF_001458135.2 Marmota marmota marmota
TAGAGAGAGAGAGAGAGAGAGAGAGAGAGAGAGAGAGAGAGAGAGAGAATTTTTAATATTAATTTTTTAGTATTTGGCGGACACAACATCTTTGTTTGTATGTGGTGCTGAGGATCGAACCCGGGCCACACGCATGCCAGGCGAGTGCGCTACCGCTTGAGCCACATCTCCAGCCCCAAAGATTTTTTTCAAGATTTATTTGCTAAGATAGATCTCGCATAAACTATTCCAGTATTAACAATTTCATTCAGAAATGCTTCTGAAAAACAGACAACCTACATCAGTCCTGTTGTCGCTTGTCCCACACTGCTGAAATCCACCAAATTTCTCAAGCCCAGGCGTCTGGTAGGAACCTGTGCAGGTCTGCTAAATGATGTTGGCTTGAAATTCCACTCCAGCTAAAAGAGTTGTGAGTCTTACATGTCACAAGTTTGTTATAAAAATTAAGTATGACACAGTGATATAGACTAAGTGTCTGTGTCCCCACAAAATTCCTAAGATCTCATCACAATGTGATGGTATTTGGAAGTGAGGCCTTTGGGAGGTGACTAGGGCGTGAGGGCACAGCCCTGAAGTACAGAGTTAGTGTTCTTATCATGCCCCATAAGCAATGAATAAATCTTAGCCAGGACTGTTTTCAATATTATTGTCTATAAAAAGTGTGTGGAAAGAGCAGATAGAGCAATCAATCGATATCAGTGAAGAATGTAAGTCAAAGTACCATAAAAGGCAACCTTCTTAAAAACCAAAACAAATATGTATGCATTACTTTTCTTTTTTTAAAAAAGGGAAAACTTTATACCTAGGGTAAAAAAAGCACAATTTGATACTTAAGCATGCCATTGATTTGCTCTTATTAATTTTAGCTGGCAGGGGAAATAGAATTTCCTAATGTATTTTTTTCCTTATAAAATAAGAACTTGAAGTGCCAGCATATTTGCACACCTACCAATTATGAAATGAGTTTCCCTGAATATGAAAACTAAGCCAAAACATAATTTAGTCCTATAAGCTACTGTCAAACGCAGCTATAGTTTCACTTGCAGCATCCACGATTATTATTTGATTAGCAATTGCTTAATGGGCTTGAATGTAGCTATTTTTTCCATAACACATTAAAAGTTGTTTTTTTTTTTTTTTGTAAAAAAGTATTTTTTTTCTAATTAAACACACACACACAGACAGACACACCACATGACACACATTAAAAGCATCTTCGAAAGTTAGGTGTTTCTGACCTTCTGAGTTTAGAAGATGTGATGGTTCTGCCATTAATGTAGAATTTCTTTCAGATGACTGTAAATAAAAATTAGGTATCCATGGTTATAAATACCCCATTTCACATTTTCTTTAGCCACAGCAAAAATTTTCAGTTAATTGAATCACAGCCAACTACAAATAAAGCGAGAAGTGCAATACTTGGAGCTCCAGGTCATAGGCAACCATTAATTAAGATGCAAGGGATCAGCAGTACAGGCCTCCAATACAGGGTTTTTGTCCCAGAATTTTTTTTTTTTTTTGATGGATATGGACTAAAGTATCTAGAAAATGCAGTTCCAGCTCTTTGGAAATGAGGAGATTAGGTACAATCTTTATTTTGCTTGACCTGGAGTTTTTGATAAAAGTTCTGAAGTGTCATTTTGAAAGTGAAAATAAAAAGCTTGCTTTCTTTAGGAATCTCATTTGTATTTTTCTAAACTTGGCATATAATTTATTTGTAATAAAGAGGGTCACTTCACGGGTAGATGGGCTTGTCAATATACAAAAATGCTAAGAATGTGGGAAGATTAACGGTCGCACACTTTGTTCAGTGACTTTGTGCAGTTGCTATTCTAAGTTTCTCTGTCATTTTCTCTCTGTCTCAATGTCTGAAGGGCAAACCACACAAGAAGACTATTCAGTGTTATGAATAAGCATGTGGAGCCCATCCCTGAGAGATGGAGGGAGAAGGAAACTTCAGTTCTCCAATTCTCAGGGCCAAGATAAAAATTCCTTGTCATGGACTCACAGGATAAGGAAATCTGGCACTTCCCTATTTTTTACCCATCCATCTGTCTTTATGTTTGACCTCTGAACTTCACAGAAGAGAAAAATGGCAGATAAGTCCTCTGAAACCTGTTCTCGCCTTGGTTTGATTCCATTTCGTGCGTGGTTCAGACTGGCCAGGAAGAGATGACTGCAAAGAGGAGGTGATATTTACTCTGAAAATGCTTTGGTTCTTCAGAGTTCAGTGAAGGTGTCCATGGCCTCATGTCTATGGTGTCTCCAGGGGCAGGATGGAGTGTGGAAATCACTTAGGCCCTGAAGTGAAGGCAGAAATTCTGTGCTGTCACAGGACTGAGTCAAAATACTCCCCTTGGGTTTTCGAGTGGTTGCTGCTGCTTCTTCCCTTACTCTGGCTCCTGAATGCAATGTGTTTTCTACTCACCCTCCTGTGTTTCACACTGATCCTGTATCCAAGGAAGGGGAAGCCTGGATGGGGTTGCACCTCTCATAGCTGGTGCCCTGGAGAGCCTGACCAACAGAGCTTGAAACTCTGCTGGTTTGAGTGGTGAAGGTCCCTGCCTGTGGATCCTGTGGTCTTCTTCCTTGTGCCCTTTTTTGAATCTGAGGTTCATAGGAGTTGACCTAAATGGCTTGAGGTTTCTGCAGGGGGCTGATGCCCTTGCTCAAGTGGCTGAGGTGGCTCCTCCATTGATAGTGCCTGCTGCTGCCACAGTCATGTCTGGGTGTGTGCAGGCTGCTGAAAAAAGTACCCTTCTTCAGCTGCCTATTAGACCTGACCACCGTGCTGCTCCTCTGCCCACCATCCCATAAGCATTTACTGACCCAGCCCCTGCAACCGTTGCTTGAGGTTGAGTAGAGTCCTTTAAAGGCAAAATTGCCAGGCGAGTGTGCTTGGTGTCTTATCTCCTAGCTTCTTTCTCAGTGCGGGGGCTGGAAGGAGTCTGAGTATATGAAAGCCCCACTTCCAGCACTGCTACTATTGACATGTGACACATGAAAAACCAAGAGGAAGGTGGGGGTTCTCTCTGGCATAGCTTAGGATGGCTGGAGCACCCTGGTTCATGGTGCTTGGCTGATAAAGCCCTCAGAGGGATACCAAGAACTGAGGTGTAGTATGGAGGAAGAACTGGTACAAATGACTGGTTGCTGCAGAAAGAATTGGAGGGACATTAAGGGAGCTGCTTGGGACAATGCACAAAAAAAAAAAAAAAAAAAAAAAAAAC
>NW_025999961.1:7231710-7252898 GCF_001458135.2 Marmota marmota marmota
AAAAAAAAAAAAAAAAAAAAAAAAAAGTCATGTGAGTTCTCTGGTTTGGGCTTCCTGCCGAGCAATTCACAGGTTCACCTCCACTCTAGCCTGAGTGCCAGGCCCTTTTTTTTCTGAAACCATATCTGAATTCTGGATTCTAGAAGATCTGTTTAGACAGTTCTTCCCTGGTAGCAATTCCAGATAACTGATTCTTCTCAAAAGCTTGGACGAACATACTGGTTTGTAATCTAGTGAAGGGCATCCATTTTTATCTGTCTTTTTGGGTAAACATTCTTTAGTCTCAGGCTGAGATATTGGTGTTCTCCTGAGGAGCATCCAGACCCCAAATGACTCTGCCTGAGGCGTTGTGATCTCTGGTTGTGAAACCAAATCTGTGTTCTAGTATGTCTATTTCTTTGGCCAGTCATTCTCCATTAGTTATACCCGGGTATGGGTTCTGTTCAAACAATGCAAGGTTTTGACTCACGTTTGAAAACTGTTCTCCTTTGTTGGAATTCTATTGGTTCAGAGGAACTTGGCCCACCCATCTCTTAGGTATCCTTCCAGTTTAGCCCTATATCAATTATTTAAGACCTTGAGGGATTCAGAGGAAGTCAGAGAAAGTAGAACTTTAAGTAGAAGTACAGACGCTACCAGGAGTTTGGCCTTTCTCATAATCGTTTTTCCAAATATGTTTGATTCTGAGACCCTGAGTTTTGATATATGGGAAACTTTTGGTCTCTGTTATGTTCATGTACTCTTGTTTCTTCATTATCATGGATGGCCACATTTCTGAAAATCCAGGGAGCCCCTCCTTACAAGTCTACTTTTCACACTCCCTCCAAATTCTTGAAGTCTTCATTTCACCATCAAGTCCGTTGGGTGATGTCAGTGGAGTAACATGAGAGGAAAATTATGTTGGATTGTTCTCAGGGTCAAGCCATGAATAATACCAAATGGTGCTGCCACCTGGGTAGAGGACAACGAATCAAACACAGCTACAGAGGATAACATAGCTATATCAGCTGACAAAAATAAAAGGTAGAAAATGGAACATCCTTTCAGTTTGAGAGAAGAAAAATGGATTCTAAGTAGTAAGGCTCAGCTGGACTTCCCTCCCCTCAAATGTATTTATTTAAACTGACAGATAAAATTGTATGCATTTATCATGCACAGCACAATTTTCTGAAGTATATGATAAATATATAGGTTGTGGGATGATTAAATGTAACTCACACATGCATAATCTCATTTAGTTATCATTTTTGTGTTGAAGAAGATTTTTAGTAAAGAAACACTTTCCAGTTTTTAAGAAAACATTAATTGCCATTGAGGGGATGAGAAAGAGATTAAGATGTTTTAGAAGTAGTTAAAGCCACCAAACAAAATTTGTAAAGTGTGACATATATTACTTATAAATCTCCCCCAGAATGCCTGCCATGGACCAGTGGAAGATATTTACAAGGGACAACCCACAATCCTTCATAATATCTAGACACTTTGGCAGTATAATTTAAGGGGGGTGTGTGTGTGTGTGTGTGTGTGTGTGTGTGTGTTATGTTTTGATTGTGGGAGATTTCTGGAATGTAGACATTTTTTCATGTTGCTTTATGGTGGTTGAGTTCAAACAAGGAGAATTCTGAAGAAGAGATCAGTACAACTTGTTAGCCTCCAATTTATCATCCACCTATACAAGATTTAATGGTAGTATTAACCTGTAGTCTCAAGAATAATTATAGTCTAAAACAAGTCCTTAAAGCAAAGAGATGAAAAGAGCTATATAAAGGGAAGGCTGTCATGAAATAGCAATTGCACAAGCACGAGAACTTTCATCATGTTGAATAAGTATTTTACTATGGGATTCTTTTTAAAATTAAGGGGCCTAGTAAGTTGGTTGAAAATAAAATATGTATGATTAGCAGGAAATACCTTGGCCCAGAATAGTTGGAAATGAGTGGAAAAAGGAAAGAGAGGTGTTTTTTTTTTTTTCTCCCCCTGCTAAGTCATTACCAGCTTTAGTTCACAGAAAAGTTATTTCAAATACTTGCTTTGAATTACTGCTTTGAGGTCTGCTTTTAATTTGAACAGTTAAATATCGTATTCATGCCAATGAATCTTTTTTCTTGTTTTAATATCATTAAGAAGAAAGCTTTCTTGGCCACAGTGAACAGTGTAATTGCTTAAAAGAAGAAATATATAACACACATATTTAATAAAAGCCTTTAAAACTATTTCCTTATGTTGGCTAGGCACCTGAGTTTATATGATAGGCTTTTAGTTTTTAAAACCAAATTACATTGAACCATATGGAACAAATCTCTAGAATAAGATTTTAGCAAATAAATAACCTCTCAAAGCTCTTTGTTGTTGAGCTTTTTGTGGTTGTATGTGTTTGGGCTGTGGAGTAATTTTCAAGGATCTTTTATTTTGCTAATGCAATTAGAGTTAGCCACACTCCATATAAACCTGAAAAACCACTAAGAAGAACAAGATAGGGGTCATCCTAAAGCTTTGGTAATAAATTTGATAATACAAGTGCTTTGAAATTTTTTTATATTCAGATGCTTCCACCAACTGGAAAATATTTGTTTTAATTTAAAGTGAAATGAAAAGTTTTTTAAAAAAGAGCGTGAATTGCCACTTTTTATAGCTCAACAGATTGCTGTCTGCAGGCACAGCATTTCGTACTGCTTATAACTAAAAAGAAATGAATTTGGCACTTTATCTGTTTGATGAGGGATTGTAGTTGAAATTGTCCTATGAGACACCAAGACACCTGCCACATAGCATCCTTGGCTGTCTGCCTGGACAAGGCATCTTTCTCAGTCAGTGTGAAGGGAGCAAACCAAAAAGCCACCTGATAGAAGTAGGTGGAATATTCATGTCAAGACAATGGACTTTGTGTCCATGAGAAATGGGTTGAAAATTTTACTTGTGTAACTTTGACCATGTTATTTAACTTTTTGAAGTTCTTCCTTTTTCACCTGTAAACTAAGGATGACCATATTTGGGTCCTATGACATTAATGTGGAGACACAAAGACCAAGTGTACAAAAGGAGTAGAGACATTATAGCTATTATCACCTTTTTTAAAGCAAAGTTTTGGTGAATTTATAATTTTTGATCATTGATAACTTTTGACTTTATGGCAGCTGGCTTACTTTCAAACTTTTCAGCAAAGATGTCCTGAGTAAGGATACCAGGGAGGGCGGAGGGCAGAATCCCAAATGGGAAATTTAAAGTCTTTAAGTTTGTCTTAAACACTTATGCATATTTTGCATTCTCCTCAATGAGAGAATTAAATTATTTTATTAACAAAATCATTTTTGCGTCTCAGATTTTCTTGTAATCTGATATTCTGGTGTCTCTGGCTCAATGTTGGGCCTAAGAATGGCCCTTTTGGGACATGTGGGATAAAACACTTGTACGTCCATAGAGTGCTTTTTAGTGCCATGTGCAAATGATAGGGGAGCTCTTTCCCTCCGGTGATCTGCTTCATCCCAAATTGAAATACAGTCAAGGTAGGTTTTCTATTTCTAGATTATTCTCACCATTTTAATTTACATTATTAACTCATTTGGCTGAGGAATGGAGAACAATTAGATGGGGGTAGAGAATGGGGAGAACGAATTTCTATTCTTTACTAAATATTCACTGGTAAGGCCTGTGCTCCTCTATGTTGCTCTCTGCACATCCTTCTTTGGGAGTTCATCATGGAAACATTGAGATAGGTCAGGAGAATTGCTCTGGAGATTATGGTGTATGCTCAACAGAGGTTGCATGCCATCTTAGGAATTTCAGGAAATTTGTGGATAGCTTTGCAGAGTAAGAAAGATGGAAGCTAAAAAAAATCCTTTGGGAGGCTGGCAATATAGACAATTGGGTCATTTGATCAGGTTATGGGACATTTCTCATAAATAAAAGTTCACAATAAAGAACAGCTGTGCTTTGTATTGGCTCTCAACTTTCGGCCATCCTGATAGGTTAAACAACTATTTGACTTAAAAGTAAAACTTCCACTGCTTCCCCTGCTAGCCCCAGTCCTTCTGGCCCCGTAAGCTAAAACACACAGGCTGAGAAACTTGCAGAGGTAAGATGGCGCTTGGTAACTTGGACTAAGCCCAGTGGTTGGGAGGGAAGGAGAGGGAGACGAACAGGGAGAGGGAAAAAGGAAGAATAAGGACAAACTGTGATGGTCTATTTATAATTTTAACAGAGAAAAAGATTGAAATCAAAATGCTAAACCATCTCCCAATTGTCTGTTGAAATTTTATTCAGTAGAAACAATGTTTGTTTCTGGGGCCCCTGAGTGGGCCCTGTTCAGTTCATAGACACAGGCTACTCTCATTTCAGTAATGAGACTGAGTCATGTGCTTGCTGTGATCAAAGCTTCACATTCAGTTGCAACTCTCCCTCCTCAGCTGCATCTTGCTTTCTGCTAGGGTCTGCACCGGGAAAGGCCTGCGGTTCATCCCTCTCTCCCAGCTCCTAGCCCCAATCCAATAGCTCTGAGTTCTGTGCCAGGTAAGTGGTTAAGTAGTTGCTGGGGAGGAATGGCGAGGCTATGGGATGCTTCTTTATGTTTCTGGGCTTGGAAAATGATTCAAACCGACGCCTGTTCAAGCTCAGGCATATGATCAGAATGAGCTTTTGCTGTCCAGGAGGCACTCTGATGAGATTCTCAGAGGTCCCCTAACTCTGGTTTCTCTTCTACGACAGATCCTGTGCCCTAGGCAAATATGGTTCTATTCAAACTGGTCTCGAAGGACATCTTCCACAGAATCCAGGCACTTCTAGACTCTGCTGGGGCTGCATTGCTCCTCTAGGAAGCCCTGTTGTACAGAGCCCCAGATGGCCCCAGGCCTATCCTTTCCCAAGGGGCCAGTCCCTGGGAAACATTCACACATCTATTTGCTAACAAACTCTGGCTGATTCCAGCAAGGCAGCATGGCCTTGGCACTGTCACCTAAACAGTGTATCAGCCCTTTCTCTTGTACCCCAGATTACAGATCGTTTTCCTCATTATTTTGGTAACTCAGTTTCAGCTGAGTTAGGAAAAGTCTTCATCCCTGTTATATATAAATCTGTTTTAATTCAGTTAGGAAAAATAAGCAAACTCCCCATAATAAATAAAACTAAAAAAACCCATAAATATGACACCAAAAGGAAGTCATTGCAACATGTTTAACTTCCCTAGGCAGGTAACCTAGCACTTAGAGTTTGATTTGACCATAAAACCAAGTCCGTACAAAATCGGTGTGAAATTGTCATAAAAAGAAATGAGCTTTAAAACTGTATCAAACTCACATCTTGAGCTTTTCCTTTAACAGTAATATTTATAGGTTTGGTCCCCAATCTGTAAGAGATGGGAAGCAAACTTTTCCTGTGATATCTTTGACTTTGTTGAACAGACAGTGGGTAAAATGCAGGTTTGCTTTAAAGATATATGTAGCAGGACTCCCTGTTTGAGCATGAACTGTGTTTACCTCTGGGATCCAGCGGGTTTAGATGTGTCTGCCAGACTCCTGGGGTTGGACTGCCCAGACTCTCTGAGCATGAGACAGGCACTATGAGGCTTCCCAGGAGACAAGGGTTCTCAGGGGAGAAGTGTCAAGCGGGGAAGCTTGAACGAGGAGTGAAACCTCAGCCATCACATGGGGAAGAACAATTCTGAGCACAGCACGATGCTGCCATTTGGATCTGTCCCCCCAGGGACTCAGGCGTGAGTCCTAGGGAGAGGGAGGTTGCAAGTAGAAACTGCAAGAGCTATTTTCACTAAAATCTTTGAGACATGGAAGATTCAGGTGACCTCAATACTTGAAAGCCTGTTAGCTCCCTGAATCTGCTTTGCTAGAAAAGGCAGGCCCTCCTCCTCTGTCTATTGAGAATGATGCAGTCTGGCTTGACAATGGCCTAGTGACCCCAATCAGGACAGTAAGCTTGCAGGGGGTGCTGATTCTCCTCAGGTTCTCATCCTACCAACCCTCGCTGCCCCCACTTCTATATCCAGCAGTAGATTTCAGCAGATTCCATGTGGCCACTACAAAGTCAGATCTACGAGGAGTCTCTTTCACCAAAAGAATTTCCAGATTTCCAGAAATATGCATGGAAATGGATTTTAAGACTGTTATACCAAGTAGAGAGGAGCACAATTATAGACTGGGCACATGTGCATTCACAAGATATTCTTCCGCTTGCTCAAAACTGGCCTTAATAATGGCCCATGTTAAATTTAGCTGAAAGGTCAGATTCATTGATATAACACAGCAGAAGGAATCTAGGGACCTAGCAGGATAGGGGGCTTAAGTGCCCATCTTTTGTGACTGTTCATCTATCACCATTAGTTAGTCTTCTTGTTCCAGCCCCCAATTGCCCCAGGGAATACTCCATTCTTTAAGGGAGTATTGAGAAAATACACCAGCATCTTTGCAAAGTGCTGAGAAGTTGTTCTCTATAGACTGATGATGAATATGGAGATGCTGATACTGCCACAGTGACCTATTAGAGCGAGGTGGCAAAGGCAAGGTGCAGCATGTGACCTCAAGAGGTAAGGTGGGTGTGGCATCATAACAGGTACCCCAGGCAGAATAGTGAATAGAGAGGGGTGACTCCCAGAAATCTTTGGCAGTGGGTAATGCAGCATGGACATCCTAGAACTAAGATAGTCTGCTGAGGTCCTTCTTCATCTGTAGAGCTGAAAAACTCCAGATTTGGAATGCAGAATCACCACATAGAGACACCAAATCACTAAGCAAATTCCAAGACTCAGCTGAGTTAGGAAAAGTCTTCATCCCTGCTAGTTCCATGACTTAGTACTTTTAAACAAAGAGGAGGTTTAATATCTTTTGATATCATATTCTAGCCTTCCTCCAAGGGACAGTGGCTGTTTATCAGAGTTACTGTGATAAAGAAAGGGAGACATCCTGCATTCTTCATGTTTTTTGATGGTTGCAGATCTCTAAAACTCGACTGGTGGTATGGTACTTATTAAAGAGGGACTACATTGACTTCCATTCGGTCTTTCCATTACGATGCTCACATTCTAAAGGTTAGGGAGGCAATGTAGAGATCTAGTTCCTGGGTTTATTTATTCTAACTACATACTGAGTAACTGATTTGGGGTAGGGCTATGGACAGTGGCTCTGAGCCGAGGATAATTCAGGGGCCCAGACACCACTGTGGTACATTGGTTAGAATGGAGATTTATGGAAGTCAAAGGAAAAATGGAATTTTGGGTGAAGTCCAACCCTTAGTGGGCTCATTATGTCAGTCCATTGGTCTGGGAACATGCACTGTGGTTATTTTCTTGGTGGGGTGGTAAACTGAGTCATCCCATAAATTGATTAGGATAAGAGAGACTTCACTTGATGGGGAACTCTTCAAAGTGTTACAGCTTAAGCAGAGAATGACTTGGAGAATTGTGTCCAAATATAGCATATGCTGTCCTCCAAATGCAAATAAACTCTTCTTGTATGGGGAGGACCAGGCAGTAACTTGGTTCCAGGTCAGTGCCATTAGATCCCTTCCCTCCTGGAACAGACATTAACCCTAAATATGAATTTGCCTTCCCTGAGTGCCATGATTCTGTCACTACAACCATCCATGGACTTATGTGGCAAGATTTTTTTTTTTTTTTGATAAAGTGAGTCCCTAACATTACTTCTGGACAAGGGGGAAGGAAAAGCAAAGCAGTGGGTGGATGTCCATGGAAATTTCTGACTTCTACCATGTATCCTATTAACCTGAAGCAGCAAGTTTAAAAAAAGAGTGGATTGGCCATATTGAGAACTCATATATAACAACTGTTGAGAGACAACGTTGGGAAGTTGGATGACTCTCCTATAGGATCCTCTGATGTAGTCAGTAACATAGGGTGTAGTTTCTCTATACACAGAATTAATGGGGTAGAATGACAACTTTTATTATTAACATCTAAATCTGATCTCAAAAAACATTATTGCTCAAACCCACAGATTTGAGCTTTGCTGGATTCAAGATTTTATAATGCAAAGGAAAACTGCTTCTATTAGGGGCATCATGACAGGCCCACTAATTGAACATTGAGATTTCCATATGGTTATTAGGCTCTGCATACCATTGGGTCAATGGGGAAAAAAAAGATGCCAGTGTGTTGTGGAATGTTTGATAGAGCCCCAAAACTCAGGAATCTGACACCAAGTACTGCCATGTAAGGTGGTAAAATGTTATGGAGGAGCAGGGAACTCTACATAAGAGAATACAATATGGTCACTAATAAACGAAACACATTTCCTTTTTCCTCCCAGGCATATAGACAGGCTATAATTCCCAATCTACTTTGCAGCTAGGTGTGACCGTATGACACATGTCTATCAATAGGTTGTGAGGAAAGTATTATATGCAACTTCCAGGTCTGTTGTCTAAAAACCTCCCTTATAATCCTCTGCAATCTCTTTCCTCAGAGGCTGACTGTGAATAACCCCAGGGCTCTACAGAAGGATAAAACTATAAAATGAAAGGAGCCGGGGTTTCTGAAGGACATCATCATCTGACCTTCTTTGAGTTTTACTTAAAAGAAAAATCATTTGCTAGATTAAGCCACTTTAATTTTCAGGTTTTCCTGTTACAGCAGCTGGCATTACCTCAACTGATTGCACACCACTTCAGAGGATGATTTCCTCATCCATCAGTGGAACTTCAGAAGAGAGCCTGGTCACAGCCTTTATGCTGTATTCCATCCAAGAGGGATGCATTGTGGATGAGGACATCCAAACAGCTAGAGACTACAAGGAGATCAAACACAGGGATGGAAGAGGCTGAGCTAGAGTGGATCTCTCACCTCGGAAACTGTAGGTGTGTGTTGGATGTCTGAAAACTCATACTTGGCTCCCATGTGAGATAGCACTGAGGCTAGTGAAGGTGGGTCAAGGGAAGACTGTAACTGGGAAGACAAGCTTTCTTCATCTCTCTCCTCTTTGCACCTGGTGATGAGGAGTTATAAATAGAAGACTGAGGGGGAGGAAAGAGGGGAAGCAGCCTATCTACAATCCAGTCTGGGGGAGGCCAAGCTGAACAGGACTACACTGGGCCATAAAAATAACAGAGCAACCACAAAGTTGAGGAATTTTTCCAGGGTAGCATTTATAGGGTGGGAAAAAAGGTTCAAGAGAGCATGAAAGAATGTAGCAATTGCAGAAAAATAAAAGCATGCCGCGTTCTGTTCCACACAACTTAGAATGACAATATTGTTACACGCCCCTTTTTTTCTACTCTCTACTGTGTTTCCAGATAAGCACGGAGAAGAGTTGGAATGAATCCTGGCACTGTTTTCTAATTGTGGGGAAAATGAATTGATATTAATAAATAAAAATGGCTATTTCTTCCTGGCAGCTGGTAGCTTTCTGAGAAGAGTGAGGTTTTCTTCTTTTTTTTTTTTTTTTGTACCGGGGATTGAACTCAGGGGCACTCAACCACTGAGCCACATCCCCTGCCCTATTTTGTATTTTATTTAGAGACAAGGTCTCACTGAGTTGCTTAGCGCTTTGTCATTGCTGAGGCTGGCTTTGAACTCGTGATCTCCTGATCTCAGCCTCCTGAGCTGCTGGGATTATAGGCATGTGCCACTGCGCCCAGAAAGAGTGAGGTTTTCATAAAGGTGGGGAATTCTTGAGGGAGCTGCTGCTCATGGGGTATAAAGTGGTGGTGTCATTTATACAGTGTCATATTTTCTGCTCCAAGAGTGACCTGAATTATCTGTATCACAACACCTTGTCTTTAAGTGAAGGTCAAGGTGCTTCAGAATGCTGATGTTGGTGGCCATACTCCCTTAGTGCCCTACATGCATCATTGCTTCTCATCATTGATGAGGTGCAGCTGCTTCCTCTTCACCCCAAATCAAAGAACACACAAAGCTGGCATTTCCCAAATTGTGTTCCACAGAACCATTGTTCCTTGGGATATTTACAGATGCTACAGAGGAAAAAAAATTGCTAAGGTCATATAACTTGGGTAAATCAATATTCAACAAAGGGGAATAGTTTTTTCCTTTATCACAGGTCTTCTCAGAGTCTTTAATATGCTAACGTGTGCGGCAGATCTCATGACAGTGATACAGAGAACAGAATCTCACAGACTTCTAAGTCCAGGGACTTTCTTTTTACCCCAGATTGTCTTGGAGGATTGAGGGTTCATTAGTCCATACTTTGAGACCTGCTGGTCTAATTCATTCCCTGCTTTGCAGAAAAATTCACAGGTAATGAATTGATATGAATAAAAAGAGAGAGACAGTGAAATCCTGTTCATTTATCTAAAAGACCATTTGAAGAATTGTCTATGTTAAAATTATGGGCTTTTTTTCCCCTGGACTAGAGAGAAGCCAGATCATCTCTTGATAAAGCGAAGGCTGGTAAAACTGGAAAGCATGTTTCATCCAGCGCCAAAGAGCTGTGGATTCCTCTGTGACTCTTCTAATATATAACCTTTGTGCAACGGGCTTTAAAATGAATACTGTCCTTTTGCCTTGTCAGAGTCTCCACTTTTCATCACATGCACCACCTTTAAACTGCCCATGAGGATAAAGAGAAGTAGTCCTGGCAAGTCACATATTTTGTTACAATCAGGACAAAGCCTAAATTCACCTTGCTTTTAAAGTTGGTTTTATTAACCATTCATTTGCAAGTGTGTATTTCTATATACTTCTAGGAATGGTTCTTAATACCATTTCATGTCTTTATATCAATGTTTTCTAATAAGCTGAATTTTATTTTTAAAAGCTTCTAAACATAAATGGAGAAATAATCTCCCACTGAAATAATATGAACTAGAAATATGGATTGGGAAATAATTTAAAGTATTCAAGCAATAACTAAACAACTTTTCGTTATTTACAAAATAGGTCTGAACTTGAAACCAAGATATCTACTTTCTGTTTTTTTTTTTTCCCCTGTATTCCTAATAAGTTCTGTGGCCCTTGGCAAATTTAACTTCTCTAGTCCTTGGTTTCTTCAACTGTAAAATAAGAGGGCTGGAGATGTTCTCCTCCAGGGACATTTCAAGCTATAAAATTCTAAGATTCTCATACTATTTCTTTTAATATTTCCACATCTACCAGATTTCAGTATATCTTTATCATTGTGATGCCCTGCAGAGGAACGGTTATGATTTCCAGAACCACACACGCATGGTGCATTGAATTAGATGCCCTAACTGGCAATATCATCCCCATTATTTTATAAAGGATGAATGGGCATCATTTTTTTTAGCTATCAGTCAAAATTGTATTTTGGCATTTGGCTACTTAAGTGTGTCATTTTTCTCTTAAACCTATATAGAGAAGTAAACATATGATCCAACACTCAGACTAGCTTTTAACTTCTGAATACCTTACAATGCAATTAAGAGTAAGATCAAAAAGAGGTCCACAACTCTGGAGCTGTGCCACCAAATACAGTAGCCCTTAGCTACATGGCCTATTGAGAACTTGAGATTGCAAGTCTGAATTGGGATGTGAACAAAATATCAGATTTTGAAGACTGGGTGCAAAAAAAAAAAAAAAAAAGAGTGAAAATGTATCATTAGTAATTTTAAACACATTGGTTGCATGTTTGCAATGATATTTTGAATATGTTAGGTTAAATAAAATATATTATTAAAATGAATCTTATTTCTTTTTACTTTTTAAAAAACGGTTACTATTTGCAATTACATATGTGACTCATTAAATTTCTAGTGGACAGTACTGTTCTAAGAAGGTCTGTGATGCTAATGAAAGTGAAGATATTTTAGGTTATCAACACTATATTTCAATTATTCTAATTTATTCCCATTGAGGTATTAATCAATATAAGCTGCTCTTAGTATTTAAATAGGCTCGGCTCTAAATTTTTGTGTTACTTTTCTCTCAATTAAAGTGATTTTTACATTGAAACAATATGAAATAATACAAAGTTTTTATACCGAACAATTATGAAAGACTGGTTAGTTTCCCAGCTCAGAGCTGAAGCTTATTTATTCTTAAATGCAACTAAAATTTTGCATGTAAGCAATTAGAAAACAGTACTATTTGGAGTGACAGTAATTTAACAAGCAAAAAAAAAAGAAATGTTTTTGATTATTTTGATTATTTATGCTTGGGTCAATCCTGTCTAACCAATGGTGAAAGACAAGATGAATATTTTCAATGTAGTTCTTCAGAGGACTTTGGGGCATTTCCAAAGATTTAAAATCCTTTCACGTATGCTATTTTTATTTTGAAATTTATGATTTTCATTTTTTTAAGTCATGTATAATCCTTTCAGTGTCTTATTTATTGCCATGATTTCAGTAATTTGTTTTGAATGACAATAGTAAAAACAAAACTAAGCAAAAACAGAAAAAAGAGAGAGGAGGGAGAGAGAGAGAGAGAGAGAGGGAGAGGGAGAGAGAGAGAGAGAGAGAGAGAGAGAGAGAGAATTTAGAAAGACAGTTCTTTCTGTCTACTTTCAAGGGGACAGATGAACTGAAAGAGATTGACTTGGGTTGGGGAAAAGTAGGACAGCTTTGGGGTGAGAAGGTATGAAAATAGGGTGGTCCCTTCTATGCCCGGCCTTAGTTTCTTTGAAATAGCATTTTGCAATGGACATATTTTAGTTCTCAGCCAGAGTGCATACGGCATTCTGCTCAAGATGCAGAGCAATTCTTCCATTTGGTTGTTTTTTAGAATACTTAAAGTGCATAATACATCCTGATGAAATTATCATCAGTTGCCACTGTCTTCTGATTGTTCCCCAGATTGAAAATTCCTTAAGTGTAAAGTTTTAGGATAATGTAAAAAATCAATGTGTTATTTTCATAAAAGTGAAGCACAATACTATCAGGACAAAGAAAGACTTAAGTGGTCCTAATTTCAGAGTTTACCTTTGTTTTCTCCTTCAAATTTTCATTGAGGGAAAGAACCTAAAGAGAAAGAAATGAACATCTATTGAGTATCTTCTACACACCCGTTTTTATAGAAGGAAATTAAAAATCTTTGGGATATTAATGACTGCAACAATCCTATCTGGGTGTGAACATTATCATTTCCACTGACTGATGCAGAAACCGAGACTCTGGGGTTTCAGAGAAGTTGAATAAATGGCCCACTGTGAATGATGTAAGGGTCAAGAGATTTGGGCTCTTTTGACTGAGAAGCTCATTCTGTCTTCCTGCTCCTCCTGCTTGGTCTTCCAGAAAAAAACATGAAAGGAAGAATATGACACAGGAAAGAAGAATTGAGGATGTGAAACCTAATTTTACACACAAAGAAATATTGGGGGAAAAAAAGGTCAAATCCATTTTCTTACCTCTATCTCAAAACTGAAAAGTCAATTTTTAATTATAAGGATACAATTGCCTGGGGCCAAACCATCAAAAATGCTGAGTTCAAGGTTGGAGATTAAATATGAGAGAAGCTCAGATTTATCACTATCTGTGAGGAATAAACCTGGATAGAGACTGGAATCTCCACCTCCAGCCTGCTCTGACCCGGGTATAAGCCATGTAAAACATGATCTCTCTGGACAATAAATATATAGCTCATGGATAATGTGGTTTACAGCATATGTCGTATATTCTAGGGCACTGATACCATGTGGGAAACATTGTGGCTCTCATCACCTGCTGACATCTCCATCTACCTAGGGGCACAGATCTGCTCAGGCTGTACAACATCCATTAGGCCTTGGGATAACACAGATCCTCTGACTCATTCTTTTCCAAACAACCTATCTCCGACTGCTAACCATTTATTAAACATTATTCCTTATGCTTACCTGTCTTGTTCAGCTGCCTTAAATCCTCTCTGGAACAAGGCAAGATTTAAATAAACAAACTGAGTTCATTCATTCTTAAACACACTCTCTTGCCAAAAAGCTATTTTCCCCCCCTGCATGTTCAAAAATACAGGATGGCTAAATGGCAATGTATTCTTAAAGTACAAACCTATGTGGATTTCCTTCCAAAATGAGATAAATTTTGCTCTTTACCATCTTATCAGCATGATTTCACAGTACTCCCTAAGCATCAGGAATCACATTGAATAAGGCAGACACTGGGATGAAAGACAGTTAGAGGAGAGGCGGTGCATGGGGACCCCCTTCCCCATTTAGATCCTGGGCACAAATAATGACATAAAATCCCTGCACGAGAGACCATATTTTCAAATTCTGCTGATCAAAACAGGTTCATAGCCAGCACACTCAAGTTCAGATGGAGGACAAAATGACACTGGGAGATGGGGGCAGGGATCCCTTCCAAGTAGAGTGTTCCTGTTGATCCCCCCTAGAGTTTCAGTAGATTAAAAGCAGCAGTGCCAGCCAAATAAGTTGGAGAGAGTTGAAAGGTGTTTGAGGCAGGATGGAGCATGTGGCAGAGCATGTGGCAGGATGGAGCATGTGGCAGAGCATGCACCTCTCAGAACTAGGTAGATCACATAGAAAATCACCTCCCTTTTCCTTGATTCACATCACCAGAATTCACATTGTGTTCCTGTCACTTCTTAATTAGGGAAGTATATTATGACACTTCAATGGGTCATTATAAACTATAACTGAAATAAAGTTGAGTGATTTGTTTCAATGAAAGACACCTTGATTGAGATGGTTATTAGCAAAAGATAAAGTGCAATGAGAATAATTGGTGTGAGCACTATCATTATTTAGTATTGTCTTCAAATTTTCCTGTGATTAAACAAAATCATTTCCATTTAGCCAACCGAGTATAGAATATAAAAATCATTTGCCAAAGTATAAAATTGTTATTTATACTCAAGCTATTAATAAAAAATTTGTACCTCATAATAAACTGTTATATATTTGCAGACATCTGGTTCTTATTAAAAAAAAACCTGACAAATATTTTCTAAGGTTCAAAAAATGAATGGCAAAAAAAGAATGAAATCCTTAGCAACTGAAAGCAAATAAAAATGCAAATATCAATCAAGTTAGTATAAATAATAACATAAATTGATACAAATAAGATAAACTAATGTTTCAAAATGCCCACAACTCCCTATTGGCTAAAGTAATATAAAAAGTGTAAAACACTTATTTTATAATAAATTCCATAATTTCCTTAATATTCTAGAATATGACTGCAGTATTGCTTCCTGCATATGTAGAGTACGCTCAGCTTTTGACCTTTCATTTTGACATAAAAAAAATCAGAAAATATGTTTGGAAATGAGATTGTCTTTCATTTGCTCTCTGAAAACAAGAAATTATTCATTTGGTTTCCATTGCTATAAATTACTCATTTGGGGCTTGTTTCTCTAAAACGAAGGGTTTATGCAGTCAATCATGCATATTCCCCCCCTTCCCCTCCACTTAGTCAGCTAGCTGCTTGCAGAGAAATCATATGAGTTGTCATTACAGAAAACTGGAGACAGAAGAATAGGGAGAAGAGCAGAAATCAAATAGAGGACAACTCTAAATGTACCATGATGGCGGACATCGATATGACTGTCGACTTTGAAATGAATCGCAGGATACTATTTCCTTACAAATATAGGGGCACAGAGAAACCTCTCCAATCACAAAACTACTCTTCTTTTGTTGGCTCTGTCATAATATATTGACCACAAAGTGGAATTTTTCTAATTTGGGGCTTGAAACAATGTCTTAAAAAGCAAAAAAGGCAAAAGAAAAAAAGAATTATAAGCATAACTTATAATGCATTATAAGCATAACTTTAAACCTTAAAGACACCCTACAGTAGTAAAAACTTGGATTTAATGGGTGATAAGAAAATTTCCTTCTACTCCCTGGTTCCCTCAACTAGTTTCTGAGACTTGACAACTCATTCAGTATCTCAAAATCTAAAATAGATCAAATCAATCAGTTGACTGATGATGTTAACTGAAGTGTGGCAGACTCCTTCCCCCACGATGGTGCTGGGAAGACCTTTATGTTGCACTTCTGTGGATAATAGAGTACTTGGATACTGAATGCTTTGAGCTACTTACACTAAAAGGACAAGAAAATAATTCTTACATAGCTCCAATGCATAAAGCGTATATATATGAGTATATTTTAAGTCTGTATATATATATATATATGTACATGTTTGCATGTATATGTATCTATACATAGATATGCATGTATCTGTGTGCATATATGTATGTGTGCATATATCTCTCTCTATAAAATATATGTAATTTGGGCTAATCATCATTATAATAATAGAGGCCTGGATCCTATCAAAGAAGACAGGTATATCCTTTACAAATTCTAACTACATCATGGGTGGAGGGGAGCCACGGAAGAAGGAAAGCAAAAAAAGTAGAAGGGAAAGATGAGGGTGTTCAGTGATTTTTTTAGTGAGGCCAGTGGAAGAGTGAAGATGTGATTATCTATTCACTTTGTCTTTCCTTCTCGACCTGCAGGGCTCTGCATGGTGGGTATCCGAAGGATAGCATGTAATTATTAGGAACTCTTTTGGTGGTGTTTCTCTGTGCCTATCTTCCCATTGCCAGTCTTTGATAGATCTGCTAAACTTAAAACTATGACATAATTAGCCACATACATATACTCACTGTGATATGACTCTGAAGTTATGATACAGTCCATTAATTTTTTAAAAAAAGTCTTTTTTAAAAAAATTGTCCTTAGTGTATGGAAATTTCCAAATTTTCTTTTTGGTACTATTTTAGCATATTTTTTTTTGTTTTTGTTACAACTTTGAACAACACTAACATATTAATAAAGATAAAAATACACCTTTAAATATAACTATTATCAGGCTAGACATTTAAAATATGATAATTAAATTATGATATAAAGTGTAAGAAGTATTTTTAAACAGAATAGTGCTAGGCAAAAGAAATTTTGAGAATTTGACCATCACCACAAATTTTCATTCGCGGAACAGTCATCAGAACCAAAAATTCAATCATTCAATATTCATGGGGAATTATCTTCTAAATTCCTTTCATGTCCAAAACCTGGTATTAGGGTCTGTCCATCCCTGAGACAGACACAAAGTCCTGCATCCAGGGATTGCGTGCTGTAGAGGAGACAGACTCTGAGTGAGGGAATGATAGGAAGACCATACATTTTTGAATCATCTATAAGGCTCTGGCAGACAAAATGGACAAGGTAAAGGAATACTGATATCATAATTTAAATGTCTAGCCTGATCATAGTCATACTATTATCAGGAGAGAGTGAGGTGGTGAGTATTTTATATAATGTCACGGAGAACATCTCTGGAGATACTGAGATCCTGATAAATGCCAGTCACAGAAAGAGCTGGTGGAGGCTTATGGCAAGCAACAAGTGCCACAGCTGTAGAGGAAACAGATTTTCAGTGGTCTTAATAGAACAGGGCCAGAATAATAGGTAGAGTCTGAGGCAAGATGACTCTTAACTTCATGGGTAATAATAAGCTGCAATAAGGAAACAAGGTAAGGAGCAAAGTAAGGAGCAAAGTTGAGTGGTTGAAATGTTTTCACCGTACCTTTCTTCTTTTAGCTTTTATACATTAAAATTACTTTTTGTATAAAACATGCTCCTTAAAATATACATACTCTGTGTGTATATCTGAATGTGCATATGTTATATGTGAGCATATATATATATGTGAATATATACTTGCACATGTATTTATACATGCCTATATATAGGCACATCCATATGTGCATGTGTGTGTACTTGTATATTCAGTTGTTCCTTGCATGGTAAGGAACAGCATGGCATAGTGGGCTTCAGACTCTCTGGTTTGCATTCTGGCTCTCCCGTGTTGCAGTTCTGTCACTTTCTAAAGGTTATTTAACCTCTCCATGCCTCAGTTTCTTCATCTGTACAATAGGGGTATTAAAGTACATATTTTGGAGTGATGTGGAGAAAATTAAATGAATTAATGTGCAAAGCTTTTGAGAAGGGATGGCACACAACACAAGTATTAGGTAAGTGTTGCTTTTGTAATTTCTTTGGCAAATAGCATTTTATTCAAACAAATAGAATATATTGTAATTATTGGTTCTAATGTACATTCTTCAAATCAACAATAAAAAGCCTGACTTGATATTTTCCATTGGCTCTGCATGTTCACGTTTTGAAGTAAGGCATTTGAATTTCCATTTCATTTTTGAATATTTCTAGCTTAGAGAGGAGACCTCTTTTGCTTCTAAATTAGGATAATTAAATGTTTTTGTTCTGAATGGAGGAGGATGAAGCCAAACACGTTTCTAAAGATTAAAGGTGCATTAAACATATTTCCACTTGAGGGAGCTCTAAGGTTTTCCGCAGTCTGGTCTTAGTGTCTAACCAACCCTGGGACAGGCACCCTGGCGCTGGGCTTGGGTGATGTGAATTTCTTAAATGTCCAGAATAAAAGTTTTTTTTTGAAAAAAAAATATGAGGTTGTAAAACTGATAATTATTTTTTTTACTGTTTTCCAGTTATGTATTTAATTGAGGGGAACAGAAACACTTTTTTGAGAACTTCAAACAGCTCAGCTGGAAGCATGGGAATTAGCATAAAGTGAAATATTTATGGGAGCTTAATACTGTTTAAGACTCATTTTCTCCTTGCCTTAAGACAAGAAGTCAAATTAGCCATTTCTAATTAAAGAGTTGGAAACAAAGTAGCGAAAGACCAGAAGTAGAAGCTAAATGGTAATGCCTAAGTTGCAAAGTGTGAAAAAGTCATTTGACTTAGAGGTCAAGTATGGGAAGATACGAAAGAATCCCCTTAGAACCAGAGAAACAAATCAGAGTGATTTGAAATATAATTAGGGTAGGCTGACTACATTCCTTCTGAAATGAATATTTTCCCCTTTAAGAGCAGAGTTCTAAAACTGGGCATGGTGCTGCCCCTTTGTCTCTTTCCGTTAGTGGCTAAGCAATAATTTCTTTAAATATGATTCATAGGAATTCTGCCCCCAAAACAATCATCTGGTAAAGATACCAAAAAAGGAAGAGATTCCCAAGGGCCACCAAGGAGTTTCCAGGAGTCTCCTCCTTATTTCTAAGCCACTAGGGAGATGCACAGTGATTTGATGAAAATATCAATTGTATGCACATATTTTAGTTTTAATTGCATCATGATGGATCTGTTAAAAAGAGTTTGAACATTTGGCCCTAAATCATTATAGACTGAATCATATAAAGATCAAAATAAGGCAATGGAGGTTGCCATCCAGAAGAAAAGGAAAATAGCACATTTGAATATTCTTTCAACGAATGAGAACTATAATTAAAATATAATCATGTGATTAGAAGAAAATTAAAAAGAGCATATTGTGCTTTCTGCATATTCTTTATGTGCTTAGATTTACATTTTAAAGACTTTGTTTGTCTTAACATGGCCTTAAGCATTTTGCACAAAGATTCATATGGATCTTTTCATTCATAGTTTGTGAAATCTCCTACAATTGTTTACTCATTAATTAACAAATAATATTTTTAACAGTATGGAATACTGCACTGCTAAGCTTCTTTTGTATGTGTCTACAATTTCTCTGCGGCATTATTTTGATTTTGACTAAACCGAATGGATTTGTTGTTCTACTTGAGAACAGAATCAGGATTATCTTGCAGATGGTTTTTTAATCACAGGTTCGTGTCTTTTCAAAAATATCACTCATTGTTTTCATGGAGGATTTGTATCTCTTTGCTTTAAGTTTCTTTCCTCATTTTTTATTAAGTACATAACTTCATGGTCTTAAACACCTTCAGTGACTTTCTTAAAGATGAAACAGGAAGATATGCCTGTTGAGGAAGCCTGATACTTCTGGATTCGTTGTTAATAAATAAATTGGAAATGAATTTTCATGGTGTTGAACATGAAGAGTTTAATATATACTCACAAATGCTGTTCATCTGGCAAGAGTGGTAACAAGCCAGGCTTCATTCTTCTTTTTTAAAAATTTTTGTCTGTGATGGCTACACAGACAATCCTGTGTATAGTCTGTTAAGCAATATCCATCATCCCTTAGTGAGTTCTGTCTTTGGAGAAGTCATCCACTGGACAGAAAGAACTGTCTCCCATATGTGCTGAGTTGATCTTCTAACATTATACCCTAAAGTGAAACCTGAGTGAAACCCTGGAGGAACAGAAAGGCCTCAGGTTCTTAACTATTGATTTTAAACTGGGACTTCAGGGCTCTTTCTGTGCCAAAGACTAAGCAAATTTTCTTCAACTGGGGTATTCTGCTGTGGGTAGGATCACTGTTATCTTGACACTGTTGTGGAGACCAGCCCTGGTTGCAGAGGAAATAGTATTTGCCAATTAAACACCAATGTAGTGTTCAAAGGACATGGAAGATAGGACTTAATTATGTAACAGATGACACTAGCCAATCTTAATTGTCATGCCAGGCTCCAACTCACTGTCCTGTTAATCACCAGCCAGGAGAATGGATAGTAGAGTACCTTCCATCACCAAGGGCAGGAAGCCTCTGGCCATGATTATACTGCTCCTTAATAGTCCCAATTAGGACCACCAGCAATAAAACAATGAAAACTTCTTATTTTCTGTAATAGTAAGTACTGGGAAATGTTTATTCAGTTACTGTAATTGCAGACAACTGGATTTCTCTTTGTCATAATTAATTCTTTTGCTAAGAAATCTTTAGGTGGGCCTCTAGTGCCTTTCAAATTCACACAAGTGTTTTCAGAGTTCTTTTAACATAAAAAATTAACCACACTTACTGGTTTAGCCAATAATATCAGGGGAACTGGAGACCTATAAAAGCTTCCAAATTGGCACCAGCCATACAGTCGTAACCGCCAAGCTGCCTTAACAACTCGTTGGAAATGCCTAACAGCTCCAGAGAGAAAATATTTTCCTGAGCCTACAGTTCCTCATCCTGTTTTGCTTTTCTGCAAACTTCACAAAGATAACGGGCAATATGCTTCATTTCTTATACACCGACCTATTTTGGTCAAACAATTAATTTCTAACCAGTGTGGTGACCAGAAGAGGGTAAGAGGTCTGGTCTAGGAACTAGAAAAGTACAGAATATGAAGTAAAAACATTTGGTTTGTCTTTTTTTTTTTTTTTAATTTTTTATTGTTGGTTGTTCAAAACATTACAAATTTCTTGACATATCATATTCCACACTTTGATTCAAGTGGGTTATGAACTCCCACCTTCACCCCATACACAGATTGCAGAATCACATCAGTTACACATCCATTGATTTACATATTGCCATACTAGTGTCTGTTGTGCTCCGCTGCCTTTCCCATCCTCCCCTTCCCCCCGTCCCCC
>NW_025999961.1:7256907-7288181 GCF_001458135.2 Marmota marmota marmota
GCGCTCGGTGTTCGCTCCGATAAGATCAGTTTCTAAGAAGCCCCCAGGCACTGAACCCTAGCAATCTGTCTGCAAGCCGCAGGCGAATGGCAGCCTGAAATTACCTGTTCTACGGCTGAATGAGCTGCGGTCAGTCGAAAACAGGGATGGTGACGTCAGCTTTCCAACATGGTGGCTGCTGGCCTCCTCTGTGGTCTGACCGGTGTGGAGAACCGAGATGGACCGCTTCCTTCCCCCATCTCAAACCCAGAATTCAGCCCTGAGTACGGTGCTTGCACGGCTGGCAGAAACTGCAGCGCTGTATCCCTGTGTCGCTATCTCCTCGTTTCCCAGCACGCGCTGCAGACTCTAGCCGCGGGGCGATTTGCTGAATAAGCAGTGTTACCCTCCGTGCGACAAACCTCTCGCGTTTGAGTCCCCGTAGCCGATCCTCGTGCGATGGAAATCCTTCCTCCAGGTTCCGGAGCACCCCACTATTGCTGGAAATTCCTAACAAGATAGCCTTTAGCCATCCTGACTTGTCATACTCCCACACAGTGAAGCAGCACACGGGGGCAATGCACTCCCCTCGCCGCCATCTTCCTCGTAGAAATAGTTACAATTCTTGGTTTGTCTTTATTGAACACCTACTAAGGGTCTGCCTGTATGCTGGGTGGTTTTGCATTTTTTAATGCCCTATGGGAGAGGTATTATTTTCTCCACGTTACAGGAGAAGAAACAATTACACAGAGGTTAAGTGACATGATTAAGCATCCCACAACTTTGCTATTGAAAAAACTAGGATGATAATCAAGGTATGTCTGGCTTGGGATCATACTGTTTTCTAATTCTAAAAGTTTGGAATCAAATGCAGCTTTATTCTTTAGCTGATTCACCTCCTGAGCTTTGGCATTAGAGATCTATGGCAGGCAGAAAAATGGTTTCTCAAATATGTCCACATTCCAGTTTACGGAACCTACGTTACCTTACATGGGAAAGAGGACTTTGTTAAGGGTCCTGGGCTAGGGAGATTATCCTGGATAATTTGGGGGATCCCCTGTAATTAGAAGGTCTTTGTAAAGGGAGGCAGGAGGTTTTGAGAAGGAGATGTGATCCTGAGGTACAAGTCCATGACAAAGAGAGGTTTGAAGATGCTAAGCCACTGGGAAAAAGGAGGAGGGGGCCCTAAGCCAAGGAATGCAGGTGACTTCTAGAAGCTGGAAAAAACAAGGAAATGGACACTTCTCTAAGTCTCCAGAAAGAGTATAAGCATTCTGACAGATTGATTTTAGCTTTAGGGGACTTCTGACCTATACATCTGTAAGAGAATAAATTAGAATTTTTAATAAACACGAGTGTGTGGTAATGTATCAGCAGAAGGAAGAAACTACTGCTGGGTCCTATCTTCCCTGGAGTCCTCAAGCTTCACTGTTCAGACATAGGGTGACTCAGTCACTCAAGAGGTGGGATGAATCGTGGAAGGGGCTTGGTGGCAGGAAGTGTCTGAGAAGGGCAGCAACATCCTGTGGCTGAGATGGGATCTATGATTGACTTTTTAGAGAAATAAAGTTGGAATTGGAGGTCACAGGGATGTGAATTCTGGAAGAACGTTGGCCAGAACCTTGGCCTGTGACATACAATGGGCGCTGAAGGAACTGGGGTGTTCTGCCTCTGATGCACCCTGCGAGAGAACCCAGGAAGTGCTTCTGTCCCAGGGTAGACAGCAGTGACCTCCCCAAACTAGAAAGCTTACAGCCCCCAAATATACATGTTTATTTATTCAATTCAAGTATTTCTATGCACACCATGTAGTATGTGATAGTGAGCAAACAAAAATACAAATTGAAAATATGTGTGATAATAATAATCACACAGGTTGAGTGTCCCTAATCTAAAATGCTTGAGATGAGAAGTATTTCAATTTTTTTTTTTTTAATTCTGGGCTATTTACATATACATAATGAGATATCTTGGGGATGGAACCTAAGTCTAAACACAGAATTCATTTGTATTTCTTATAGACTGAAGATAATTTTATATTTAATAATTTGTGTGTGTGAAACAGATTCATGGTGTGGAATTTTTCCACTTGTGCTGTTATGTGGGCGCTCAAAAAGTTTCAGATTTAGAAGCATTGCAGATTTGGATTTTCAGATTAGGGATGCTCACCATGTATATAGAAGTTCAACTATTTTCCCACCACACTCCAGCAGATTGTCTTCCACATTTACTATGGTGCTATAGAGCATGAGGGAGGTTTGGGAAATGTGATTTCCTGGGTGGAGGTGCTCCCCCATCACATTTTCCTTTCATTGTTTTGCCTAATTACATTTCAGAAGGGAGAGAAGTGGGATGGCGTGAGAAAGCTTCTGGGTAGGGGAGTTGTGCACTTTGAAGTCTGTAGAGCTGCAGCACTGGGTCTTTTTTGTTTTTGTTGGTTTTGGTGCTGCGGATCCAACCCAGGGTCTCCTACTCAGGGTGTAGTCCTCTTCCTTGGACTACACCCCTGACCCAAAGAGCCTTATTTTATTTTATTTCTGTTTTTTTTTTTTGATACTGGGGGTTGAGCCCAGGGGCGCTTAAGCACTGAGCCACATCCCCAGTCCTTTTTATATTTTTATTTTGAGACAGGGTCCAAGCTTGGTGCCTTGCTAAATTGCTGAGGCTGGCTTTGACCTCACGATCCTCCTATGTCAGCCTGCCAAGCTGCTGGGATTGCAGGCATGCACCACCATACCCGGCCTGGAGTATGACTCTTGTTTGAAGGGGCATGTGTCTGCACCCAAGGTGACATGCTGTTGTGGGAGAGGGGGACTAGCTTTCAGGCGGGAGCAGTTTCCAGGCTTTGCACTACTATGATCTGAACAGCTCCGCCATTTTCATATGAAATCACGAGATCACATTTCTTCCCATTTGGTTCTGAGAGGCATAAAATACTCCAAAATCCTTAATTAGTTTCACAGAGTGATTTGATTGCATAATAATAAGAATTGTGGGATTTCATGGGCTCATCTTTCTTCTCCAAATGCCCAATTTTTCACAGTATATTTGCGGTCCTAAACAATTTCTGAAAATAACAAAGATAATGAATTTGTGTATCTAATTTATAAAATCATTTTGTTCAAAAGGAAGATGAACCAACTGCTATCCTTCAGTTGTCAGGAAAGGGGTGGGCACATTGTGGGAAGTAGCAGAGGGACCAGAAGTAGAGTCGTGCCCAGGTCATCAGCTTCTCCTAACCTGCTCTGTGAACACTGTCAGGTTGCACAATCTCTCTGTGCTTGGAATAAAAGCAAGTGGTGGAGCAGAAGAGATGGTCATTCATACCCCATCCTAAATCAATACTGTTTTTATAGAATGCTTAAGGGATACTGGAATGTACTTTTCTGTGGTATGAGAACATTTCGTTTCAAATTCTCCCATCCAATGGGCTACTCAATTAAATCCAAGCCGACTTAATAAGTGCTTGACTTTATTTCAGGAAAAACTCTATTTAAGTGCTGCAAAGGATTAGGGTAGAACTAGAACTCTACATTTCTTTGCTAATTATATCTGGGGTATGTTGAACAGAGCCTGTATTTAGGATGAGAATTCTGGTTCATCTACTTAGTAGCTATGCAATTTTAGAAAAGGTATTTAACCTTTGTACTGCTCAGGAAAGATAGTGCTTGCCATGCAGTTTTGTGAACATTTGCATATGGAACATAGATGGATATGTCTAGAATGGGCTCTTGTCCGTGTCTACAGCAATAATAAAAATGTCATCCAGCCCAAAGGACACATGGCTTAAACTCTCGGAGACTCTGAGGGATGATCTAAGCTCTCTGCATTTATGCAGTCTCTTATAAACACAAAGCCCAGAGTCATTTATGCATTAGAGCAGTTTGAACAGAAATCAAGCCATATAAAGTCATGATTACTAGAAAAATCTTTCACTGGACGACTCCTTAAACAAGGTTTCATGACCTTAGTACTACTGACTTTTGGGCCAGATATTTCTTTGTTGTGGGGCTGTCCTGTGCAATATATGACGTTGAGCAGTGTTCCTGGCTTCTATCCAGCAGATGGAAGCAGCACCATCTCCCAGTTGTAAAGGCCAAAAATTGCTCAAGATATTGATGAATGTTCTGTGGGGTAAGGGGTGGGGTCACCCTACTTTAGAACCCTTAGTTCTTAAAATTATTAGTTAAACAATGCAGAGGACTAGACTGAATTATACATATAGTGAGATTACTTGTATTCATAAAGACTAAAAATGATAGTGAGAGTGTTTACAATTTTGTCTTTAGAGCCGGGGTTGGCTCATGCCTGTAATCTTAGCCTCTCTGGAGGCTGTGGCTGGAGAGTCACAAGTTCAAGGCCAGTCTCAGCCTTGAACTTAGTAAGACCCTGTCTCAGAAGAAAAAGATAAAAAGGGATGGCAGCTTAACTCAGTGGTAAATCACCTCTGGGTTCAATTACTAGCACTCAAAACAAACAAACAAACAAACAAAACCCAAACAAAAAAAACCTTGCCTCTGGAAATTTTGAATTTATCATTAGTTATCCATGTAACTTTAGATGACTAACCTCTCAAAGTTTTCTCATTTGTGAAATGAGGATAAAAATCACACATGTCCATGGTATTGTTGTGAAGATTAATGAGGTTATTTCATGATCCTGGGCCTACAAAAGGATTAGTAAGTGTTGATGATTGTACTTTTGTTGTTGTTTACCACACTACCACCACGATCATCATATCACCAGCAATAGACCTTTCTCTATGTTGTAAGGCAATATTCCTCAATAATAAAGTAGAGCTTCAAAAAGATAATTATATGGGTAAGTACATTTTTTACTCCTTTATAGAATTTCAAACTTCAATCTTCTTAATGCAAAGCTCATCGAAATATCCATTTTTTCTTTTGACTCATTTATTCATTAGTAATGATTATATTGGACACAGTTAAATATGCATCTCATCCAGTGATGCCCATAGGGAACCCCAGTGCAACACATACCACCAAAACCAAAATGTAATGTCAATGGAAATTAACAAAAGACAAATCATCCCCATAGCACACTAATTAGTTTTTTAAGAATTAAATCACCAAGAGCTGCACATTCTACAAATAATTACAAAAAAGAATAAAATAAGAATCTCATTAAACTATTTAAACAAAGTACTGGATTTATAAAACTCCTAAGTTCCACATTAGAGAGCACAAGTATGTTTCCCAGAAGGAGGGATAATGTTACAAAGCTTCCGTTTTTCTGAAATCCTAATTTTATTAGCAGCAAAGTAATTAATTTTTGTGACAACAAATTCTTCAAGGAGAAATAAACACTAAGCCAGAGTAATGTGAGCAAAGCAGTTAAAAAAGAGAGATGAAAATGTTTTAAGCAAATCTTAAGGGCAATTTTTATCCTTCACTATGAAATACAGCCTTAAAATCTGGTTCATTTTCAAAAGTTTCTAAACAAAATCTCCACTACTCAAATGATAAAGGTGGTATCAATGAGCTTGCAGACCAGGCAACTGGGAGAGAAAATGAGAAGTATTTTTTTCAGGTTCTGAAAGACAATGTGTAGGCTGTTAAAAAGAAAACTTTGTGCGTGGTGTATATGTTGAGGGGTGGTGTTGCAGAAAGACAAAAAAAATTCACCATCTCAAGAAGAACAAAGTGGACTTTGCAAGAACATGTAAATATCTAATGATGGTGGCATTAATTAGGATAACGCACAAAATAATAAAATTAGCAGATGGCCTAAAATTTATATTGGATTGATTTAATTCTATTTTTGCCATTTGCAATTTGAATCAAGGCTATGTGGAATTAGACTTCCATTTAGGTCACAAAATTGTTATTCACTGATTTTTCTACCTTCAGTTTCTTACCTTTTCTGAATCTCAATTTTTCTCATCTGTATAATGAATCTGTCTACATATGCAAATACAGAGCATTTATATCTTATAAGTATTGAGAGGTTTAAGTAAGATAAAGTGTACTAAAGTCTTAGCATTGATTGTGGCACCCAGGAGCTGGTTCTGATTATACTGATATTTGAATCATCACAAGAAAACATTTTCACGTTAAGCTCGATTTAATGTATTCTTTGGGAAAGGTTTTCTAATTAAAAAACTTTCTGTAGCATTATGCCAGGCAAAATAAAAGTGCATAAGACTTTGATGTATGTGACAAACAGAAAAATAAGAAAGTTAACATACCTCATTCTCTGTGATTTACATGCAGGGCTAATTTTTAAATCTCTATCAATCACTTTTACAAGATGGAAGGATTACATTCTTAGAGTAAGGAAAAATTGATACTAAAGAATGTTCACTCGATTGGCAGGGTTTAGTCATTGTATATCTTGTGTTAAAAGCTATATATTTTTAATATTAAAACATCCCAAGAGGAAGTATTTCTATCCACAAAAAGTTAAGTTTCTTGGGTCATTTTAAGATTTATTTCTCTTTTTAAAAGAGTTTACAGAAAATCTGTTTTGGGAAGTCTTTCCTATTCTTAAAAGTACCATGGAAAAAGGTATTTTATGATTTTATTGAAAATGCTAGTAGGTAAAAGAAAGGCAAACTAAGATATACCCAGAGCTTATGGTAAAGATAAAGCGTCTCTGATGGTTTTATATATGATTTCTCACATAATCCATCTTATGGATTTAGCAGTTCTCATCCATACTTTTACAGATGAAAGAACCAAGGTTTAAAGAACTTGAGGAACTATCTGTCTTAAAAGCTCATGGCTAGCAATGACCAAGTTGGAATCTTAAGTTTCCAGAATAACTCCCTGCACACGAGCCTGCCTATCATGTCATGCCTTCCTTCTCTCTTTAACAGCTTTTCCCTTCAATACCTCAAACAACATTGATGAACTGTGACCTGCCTAAGTCTGCTAATTCACGTGTTTCATTACAGATATGGTATTCATTCTCTTATTCATAAATGACGGATAAAAGAAAGTGCAAGATGGCATGATGTCATCAGTCAAGTACAGCCACTAAGTTCCATCAAGATTCTAAGTCAGCTTTTCTGATTCCTTCCAATTCCTTCAATGACTCACTGAATTTTGATGACAATCTTCTCTCAGAGTATTTAATAAAATGTTGAGTAAAGGTCAGCGAAAAAAATACTCGAATAAAGGTAAAATCTTCATCGGTGAGAAATTTTGTAAAAATCTGGAGAACAATGTTCTCCCTTAATTCCAAGAGAGTACCATCTGGAGCTGTTATGCATTAATTCTGAAGGATAGAATTAAAGCTGATTTTAGGTGACAAATTTATGGGGCTGAGAGCAAGACCAATAAAAGGTTTCTGACTTTAGCTTACAAAATCAACACTTTCGGTCTATGAGGAAAAGAACTATTGATCCTGTATCCAATCATAAGTGTTTACTTTCTGAAGGGTTCTGGTAGAGCACTACAAGGCTTGACATGTGAACAAGGAGTGACCAGGGACCCTCTGAGTCGCCACAGCTGATGAAGGACTTTGTCAATGTGCAGTCAGGCTAAGCTTGCATAATGAGCAACCTGGACAGCTATTAAACTGAACAAATTCTGTTCAAGAGGTTCAGTGTGCATGACAAACTACATGGCTTCTATTTAAATCTCTCTCCCTGCACATGTGGTTTCCAGGATAGGATAAAAATTCAGGCAAGACACTATAAGATCTTGGCCAAAGGCTAAGGAAAAAAAATTCCACAAGATGCCAAGGAGATGCTCATGGAAAAAGACCCATTTGGTCCTTGATTGGCTCTATCACAGGTGAAAACAGTCTGCACATCTTCCTTCCGTTGTTACCATGCTGCCCTCTCTCCTAATGCTCTCTGCCCGTCTCCATCTTTCCACCTCAATTTCTTTCTTGGTTCTCTCCTTGTCTTCCTTCCGGCTGTGGAATGCTTCACAAGGAAAATGCATCGCAAGGAAATGAATGCATAGACGAGTGAATGAATGAATGAATGGAGAATGTGAACTCCCTTGCTTTAATCACCTAAGCTGTTTCTAACAATTAATAGAATAAGACAATATGAGACCCAAGGAGTGTGACATAATGTGGTTATAAAGTTAAGATATTCCAAACACCCTTTAAATGGATTTAGCATATCTGTTGGAGTTGGTCCTGCTTCCGAAGCTCTCACATTTTAAAAAAAATCAATGTTTTTTTCCCTTTGATTTTGGCAATATGGACAGTATTATCTCATGGATTCAAAAAAAGAAACTGGTTAGCAGATAGAACCTTTGAAACTAAGTCCACACACTTCGTGTTTGGACCCCTTGTGGTTCTCCAAGAGTGAAGATTTGTCATGGGAAAAATATAATGAACTGTTTTCACCTGTGATAGTTATAAAGAAAGAGTAAGGTTCTTGCCCTGATTTCATCAGGTTTAGTAGACTATGGAAGAAGAAGAAGAAGAAGAAGAAGAAGAAGAAGAAGAAGAAGAAGAAGAAGAAGAAGAAGAAGAAGACGACGACGACAGATGACAGATTTAAGACAATTTTAGTATATATCAAGTTTTCCTATTTAAGACAGAAGAACTAAATTTTGTGTGGAAATTAAGAGGAGTACTGCCACTTTTTCATGTGCTCTCTGACTTTCCACTTCATTGTATGGAGAATCACCTTCTGGACAGAACAACACCTTCTGGTGCAGAGTAGTGTTTAGCAAATCATTTGAAACTTAGAAAACATGCTTTTCTAGTTGACTTGTTCTTTCATTTATGTGATAACCACTTTCTAAATACTGTGTCCCAAGCATTGTTCAAGGTGCTAGGGACCCAAAAGAGAGCAAGGTATTACAGTCTTTTTCCTCTTGGAATTGAAATCTGTCAGGGTCAAACAGATAAAATATAAGTAAATGAATGAACAGCAGTCATTTGAGAATGTGGAGTGATGTGGTGGAGTACTCAGGGGAGCAACTTTGAGCTGAGGCATGAATGGTGTGAAAGAGGTAGTTCTATGCTGATCCTGGGAAGGGAGTCTCAGAGACCCTCAACAACAAGAGCAGAGGAGTTACAGTGAGAGAAGGTTTGGCATGTGTGGTGTATTGTGACCAGGATGCTCCAGAGAAATAGAACCAAAGAATGTACGTGTGTGACCTTGTGCATATGTGTGACATATATATGTTTGTGTGTATGTGTGTGTGTGTGTGTGTATATATATATATATATATAAATATATATCTCCAATTTGTAAACAAGAAAATGTAGATGACTTAATGAATTTATGCATGGGGGAGGAGAAATGTTAAGGAATTGGCTCACACAAAAATCAGAAGCAGCAGCAGAGAAGTAGGATAAAAATTCAGGAAATTGTTGCAGTTCAAGTCCAAAGTGTGTCTGCTGACAGAATTCCTTTTTCCTTTGTGTTCTATTCTTGCCTTCAGCAGAGGCATCCATGAGGCCCACCCATATTGTGGAAAATAATTTATTTTACTTAAAATCTACCAATTTTAATATCAAAATATCACCTTTAGGAGACCACTGGGGCAGAGTAAGGGGTAAGCAGGAGGGAAGAATAAGGGGAGGAAATAGGGAGTGAAACTGATAAAATTATATTATGCGCATGTACAAACATGCCACAGTAAAACTCACCATCAAAATTCATATGCACCAATAAAAAAAATTGAAAAGGAAAAGGAACCAACCAACCCAAATCACCTCATAGAGATGTTCAGATAACGTTTGTCCATATCTGGGCACCTTGGCCCAGCCAGATTGATGGCTAAAATGAACCATCACATCTGGAAAAGGAGAAGCAGTTCAATGTCACGAACAGAAAGTATTGGGAGGCCAAGAGGCAGGGTAGTGCCCTGGGAATCTGGTGTTTTTGAGTAACACGTTCTGATTTCAGTCCTACAGAAGACTCCGAGTACAGCCTGGATTTTACAGAAGAGACAGAAAGCAGGGAGCCAAGTTGGAGGTTTCTGTGGGAGTTTGGGCAGGAGGCAACGATGGTTTGGATTTCAGTTCTGAATGGCGAGGGAGGAAGAGGTGAATTTTGGGTGTATCCGGGAAGCAGATGGGGCTTGTATGCACTGACTGTAGGGCTGACAGAGGAGGGATCTGGCTCTTTCCCCAGGTGTTGACTTTGATGGGGAAGGCCAGGAGGAAAGCACTTAGGGGTTTTTCTATTGACATAGGTATAATTTCTTGAAAAAACAACAGAAAGAAAGACAGACAGACTACAGACTATGTTTTCTTATATCTGCAATTTATACCAGTAAAATAAGTTCTTTGTTGAATGAAGGGAAGTGCAGCGCATTTGGAATTACCTACCCATGTTTTACTTTAATTAACTATAAATCTTTCAGACATGTGAGATAAACCTCTTTCAGGTACAGTTTTCTTTCGGCTATGATTTAAAGTACAATAATAAGGTATTGTGTCCTTTTTGTTGTTTTTGTGAATTTCTCTGCTTTTAAAATGTCTAATTGCTTCATTGAATAATATAATTAAGCTTAAAATAGTAATAGTTGCCAGTATATTTCAAGTTGGTCTTTCTACAATTATAAATGCTCTTCAATTTTAAATGTATAATAATAATAATACCGTTATTTTATAATTTGGTTACAAAACTGAACTAAGATAAACTTAAAGACTTTAATGAAAATGGAAAAATAAATGCCTTCTCTATTTAAGCAAGCAAATTTCTAAAAACCTAATCCTAGTCTCAACTGCATTATTTGTACTCAATTTATATCTGTATTTAAGGCAAGTGTAGCTTAATGTTCTTTCTATTCTCAAAAACTCTAATTTGGGGGAGTGATTAAATCTAAAAAGCAAAACAGAAAGCCAAGTCCTAAACCTAAGGTTAATGAAAATACTAGTGAAATAAAGTCCAACTGGCCTGGAACCTGAATTTCTTTTCTTCCTGCTGTGGATTTGCTGCTGCAACTGGTGGAGAAGTTCTTGCCTTCCTATCACTGATTCTCTTACCTTATCTCTCTATAGGCGCTTAGCCCTTAGCCTGAGGGAAGGCACCTTGCTCATTATAGCATCTCAGAATCTGGCTCAGTGTCTGGGCAAGGCCTTATTAAAAATCTCCATTAATAGTTCTAAAATGGCTGGGTGCCACAGGTGGCTCATGCTTGTAATACCAGCGGCTCAGGAGGCTGAGGCTGGAGGATTGCAAATTCATAGCCAGCCTCAGCAATGGTGAGGCGCTAAGCAACTCATTGAGACCTTGTCTTTAAATAAAATACAAATTAGGGCTAGGGATATGGCTCAGTGGTTGAGTGTCCCTGAATTGAATCTCTGGTACCAAAAAAAAAAAAAAAAAAAAAAAAAAAGAAAAAAAGTTTTAAAATAACGGATCAGATCAATTCACCTGTGAGTATCCAGCTATTTATTTTGAAATACTGTAAACCTGGCTTTTCAAACTATGGATCAAACTGCCCATCATTAGGCCAGTAAATTAGTAGGTCTGAGAAGAATTTAAAAATCATTAAATGAAATAAAATGTAATAGAATAGACAATTTCACATGTAAAAAGGTTTTTTTTTGTCTATTTCCAGTAAAACTTCTCTTTTAGTTATTGATATTTATAGATGTGTGTGCTAGGTTGTGCTGTAAAGTGTATTTCTTAGTGCAGTTTGTAATTTAAAAAGGTGAAAACCACTTGGTCTAGGTTTTAAAGTTAAAATAACCTTTTTTTTTAGAAAAAAAAAAGAACCTGAATTTGTGAAAATTTTTGCCTAATAATGGGATACAAGGACTGGATGGGAAAATTGAGGCCACACTGACCGTTTAACACTTGTAACATAGAAATAAAAAGAACCCACCTCATTTAACAAGTATTGGTTGTACACTTAAAAATGCCCTTGGTAAGTACAAAGAGGAATATTAAAATGTACTGCTCTGCTGGGAGCCATTAGCCAAGTAGGTATGACAATTTCCTTGCCAGCGTACCCCATGTTGCAGTGACATTGAATGTAGGTGACCTTGCTCAAGGACCAAGGCGGATTAGGGTGTTCCGGGTTTATGATAATCGTGTTTAGGGCGTTCCCAGTTTAGGTTCCAGGTTTAAGGTTTAAGATTATTCCTGCTGGGAATAGGGCGTATCCTGCTGCCTGAGTTCCCCTTGAGTTCTCACGGGATTCAGAGTATTTTTTGGGAGACAGAAGCCCAGTGGAGGTGAATTTGGGAGAGAACGTGGATTTGGGCAGAGAATGTGGATTTCCCCAGAACGTGTTTGTATACGGCTGGTGTGAGTTCGGGAATAAAGAGTTGCTGTTTGAATCTACAAGCTGTGTGGTGGCTCGTGATTTTGTGCCCAGCCAGACTGCGGCACTGCTCTTCTCAAAGAGCATGAGAACACCCGCAGAAAGGTCCTAAGGCTATCTATGTCTAACTATAGTCCTTCAACCAGGAAAACGTTATGGAAGTATTTTCCTTTTCTCTTCTGCAACTTTTAGCCACCTACTGCCAAACTTCATGTGCTAGTCAGCTTTCTGTCACTGTGACAAATGCCTAGTATAAATCAACCTAAAAAGAAGAAAGGTTTATTTCAACTCATGGTTTCAGAGTTTTCAGTTCATGGTTGGTTTTCCTATTGCTTTTGGGCCTCTGGTGAAGCAGAATACTATTATGAGGAGAGTGTGTTGGAGCTAAGTTGCTCCCTCATGGTGGCCAGTGAGTGAAAGTGAAGACAAGAGACAAGAGTCCCAATGTCCCCTTCTAGGGTATTCTCATACCGGTGCAATTTCTCCCTAGACCTACTGCCTAAGATTCCATCACCTCTCAGTAGCACCATAGGTTGGGGACTAAGCCTTTAACATATGGACCTTTGGGGAACACTTCCAAACAATAGCACGTCATAACTCAGGCTCGGTACTACAATTAAAATAAATTATAATTTCATAAGCATTTGTGGGCTAGCCCAGGAATCAGATTGTTATTTGGTTTCCACAAACATCTGACTTTCAAAAGAATTTTTTTTAGTATAAAATCTGGTGCAATTTAAATTGATATTGCTCATACAATTTTCTAAAAAAATGATAGGAGGGTTTGTTACATTAAAGTAGGAGTCAGTAGATTTTTTTTTTTCCAGTGTTAGGGATTGACCAAGGGTTTCTCACATGCTAGGCAAACACTCTACCACTGAACTACATCTGTATCCTGGCACACTCTTTTCCTAAAGGGCCAGATATAAAAGATTTTAAGCTTTGTGGACCATATATAATCTCAGATGCAACTACTCAACTCTCCTATTGTATGAAAGTAGCCATAGATAATATGCAAATGATTTGTTCCAATACGATTTTATTTATGGGAACTGAAATTTGAGTTTTATATAACATGTAAGATTGTAATATAAAATATATTCATGAAGTAATATTCTTCTTCTTTTTTTTAACCAGTAAAAGTGTATGTTTTCTCTCACATGGCAGAGAAAGGGAAAAAAGTGGGGGAACAAAAGGGATGTTATTAAAGCAGAAGGAAGACCATCGGGGTAGAAAACAGGGATCAGGGTGGGAGAAGGGCATGGTGGAGGGTGCTGGAGAATATAATTGGTCAAATTATGTTTTTTTTTTTTTTTTTTACAGATATATGACTATGCAACAATGAAGCCCACTATTCTACATAACTAACATGCACCAATACAAATAAATAAACAAAATGAAAAAAAAAATTCTTAGTTTGTGGACCATACAAAAACAGTCAATGGCTGGATTTGGCCTGGAAGCCATAGATTATGGACCAAGAATTTTACTTAATATTTTTGTTCAACCAAATCAATAAAAGGAGCATAAGATTGCAAATAAACTTCTTAGGCCCAGAAACTATATCATTAAAAAAAAAAAAAAAAACAAGTTAAAAACAATGTCAGATGTATTGGGACTTCTAAAACTACATTGAATGTGTGCATAAATGAATAATTTAAGTAATATAATCGACTATCTGGTAGAATTTATAAAGATCCCTATAGAGTTCTGATGTAGGAGGGCAAAGAGTTTAAAAAAGCTGGAGTCTTCCTCTTGGGTTATGACATTTTTAGCACAGTCACTGTCAGGACATGCAAATTTTAAGTTATCTGTCTCTTGGTACTTATGTGGAACTTCTTTGTCCACTGTCAAATTGGATGATCTAGATTTGATTCTATGAAAGGAGATGGTTGGTTTTCATATAAGTGTGTGGTGTGGTGTGGTGATGGTGGTGGTAGGGTAGGTGTGTGTGTGTGTGTGTGTGTGTGTGTGTGTGTATAGCTTGGAGGATTTGGGAGTTCCATTTTTTTCATGCATAGATTTTAAAGCTTGGAATAATAATCAAAATGGCTAAGATTTATTGAGTTTTTACTATGAGACACCAACTGCATAAAGTCCTTACTGCAAATCCTACTCAATCTTTCACGATGATTTAAAGAGGTAGGATATTGAAAGAAAAACAAGATTGAGTGATTAACTGAAGCTCACCTTGTGAGTGAGTATCCAGACGAGGACACTGATTCCTAAACTAATTGTCACTCAGAAACTGCTCACACGTGGCAATGTTCTTTAGTTTAGACATAGAAATATTAAAATAGCTGCTTTGAAACAAGTAATGAGTCTTTTGCACACCATCCACAGAATTCTTAATTTACTCAACTTTATCAAAGTTATATTCTTCAATTAGATTCTATTATCAAAGCATTGATTTGTTTCAATCAACCATTATTTTACATGGTAGAATTAACTTGGCCCCAAGCTTTTTTATACATTTTCTGTTACCTAAGTATTGGTGGTACCTCAAACCTAGTACCGTTGCTGAATTCTTAAAGACATAGTTAGTCAAAACAGAGAACTAAATGTTCTAGCCAAAATAGAAATTTAAATGTTTTACTTTGGGAATCCAATGTAGGAACTACACTGAAGCATATATTGAACAATATCCATATCTACATCAATTTATTATGGCCCAATAAATGTATCTAATTCTACTTGGTATTGTAGTTAGATGATTTAAAAAAATCATTCAGTATTTTAAATAAAAAAGTAAAGTGCCATATAAAGTATCACTGACTGGTTGATTGGTGCTTACGAAAGGACTTTTCTTGCAATTATAGTTGAAAAATATATTAACGTTAATTATAGACATCATTCAAGAGAATATTCAGAGGGAATTACAGTAGACAGGAATTGCCAATTTATCTCAAATTGGGTAAATTATGTCCTCAGCGGCAGAACTATAATTTCAATGGATTAAAAAAAAACACTATTAAATGTATATGTGACTTGATCCTGTTCTGTTGACTTTCATAAAGGAACTAACGTGAAATGTAATACTTTTTTTTTTACATGAGTGTTGCAAACATTTTGAAGGCATATATTTTGATAGTAGAAAGAAGAAAAGTCGTAAAATCATTCAAAGTCAGCAGTTCATATGAGTTGACAGAACTTTACCAGGATGTGCTCACATTTTTCATTAATTACAGGTCAAGATTTATCTGCAATCAGTAAATAAAGGCTTGTAGAAATGTATTTCCATTGCCAATTGCCTTAGCTTTGAGTGCAGGTTTCTCCCAATGTGATTTCTTTTTAGATACAACATAATTTCTTTCTGATCCTGAGCATATGGGCCTATGCTAATATGAAATGGTGTCTTAGAAAGGTTATTTTTGTTTTCTGCGGGGAGCAGTCATCCTTTGACCTATATTCAATCTGTGACACAGATCTGATTGTACAACAACCATTAGCCTCATCTGAATTCCCTAGTTGGAGGTTGGGGCTGAGGTCAGAGACCATTACTCTTGGGTGTCAGACCTAAACTTAATTAATGCCTTTTAAAAATCTATGGATGATATTTTTTCTCTTTAGGATGTATGAAAATGGTTTGCAGAATTTAATCCAGAAAAATGTTAAAAACAAGAATAGTTGAGTTGTTTGACATGCCCCCGTGACCTCTTTCTGAAATCAGCCCCACTGTGCTTTAGCTTTTTCCCGGCCTGCTGTCCAGCTTTTATTTATTTATTTATTTATTTTGAAGCAAAGATTCCTTTTTGTGAACCTTTCTGGTCCTCAAGGCATCCTCTGGTAAGCCATGGTCCTTTAAAGTCTCACCCCTCCCCACAACCTGGTGCTGTTCCAGAATGCAGAGGGTCACAGGGGCTGAGAGTTACAAAATGAACTTGGACCTACAACCATGAGTAACAATGGTGGTTTCTATGGCACCGATGGGCAGAGGAGGCAACTGTTCTTGGGAACTGGTGCTGAAGTGTTTAGCAATAATTTTTCAATGAGAATTGGCAGTTGCCTGCCAGAATAGAATGTTATGTCAGCACAGGTGTCAGAGAATGAGAGCGGTTTCTGAAGGAAATAATGGGCAAATCAGATAGGGCTGGGGAGGGCGAAAGGAAGAGGGCAAGGTGCTATGCAGCAGATAGCTTTAAAAAGTAATTTTTAACCAACATTATTTAGGAGCCTTTTAGAAAGCAGATCCCTCTTTCCCAGAGGCATCTGCCAACTGACAGTCCAACAGGAAAAGAGGAAACTACTTCCGAAAAGGCTTTAAAAAAAAAGACTTTTAGAGGCTGTTGAAAGACATACAAGCACATCCTGTGTAAACCTGTTTAAGCAGCAGTTTATTGCTCAGACTGGGATGCTTCTTAACAGTCAGCTGATTTCCCTTACCTACAAACCCACCAGCCCACCACCTACTATTTAGAGCCAGGTACCTTTAGTTTTCTAGCTGAGCTTCACATGCCATGGAGACACCAACAGTGAGGTCCCTTGTGTGTGGTCTGGAGATGTAGTTTGGATTTTAAGCTTTTCGTCCTTGCAATAAAATATCCTCTGCCCCACGTTTGAATGTCTGCAACTTGTGCTGCCTGGGACGGGTTCTGATGGGTATATTCAGCCTTTATGCTTCCCCTGTCATGTTTGTTTGTTTTCTGTCATCTGTTATCCAGCCAGTGATGTAGTGTGTGGATCGTGTTCTCAGATGTGAGGAAGATACATTCAAAATGTCTTCTGTGGGACCTTTGGGAGGCTTTTCCTGGAGACATAAAGCTCCCAGTGAAGAAAAGAAATTACGTTCATCATTGTCCCTGCCATAATTACCACGTGGTAGGCTAGCAAGGAAGACTTGTTGGAAATAAGAGTGAATAAGTGAATCATGAAAAAATGCATGAATGACCATTGGCAAAATAATAATTGAGACTAGCAAAGGGAGGTGCTCACAGGCACATAGTTGGACTAGAACAGTAGCTGCAACCGGCTAGGAGCCTTGATTCTAGAACTGTAACTCACTTACCCTGATTTATTTGAGGTATGTTTGGTAGTGGAGCTGTTATGTGTGCACACAGCTCATGTGAGCACCACAAAGTTATTCATCCCATGCTTTTCTCTAGTCTTTACCACGTGGACAAGCATAGGCTGGCAAAGCGGATGGAGTGATATCCAAAGGTCAAAGCAACAAACTTCTTACATGGGACATTTGCATGTCCCATTCTTACTTCATCTTGGCTGTAGCTGGTTCACACCGTCACAAACCCAAATGAGAAACCCAGCTTGGGTTGCATATTTTCTGGAGAACAGTGCTGAAGAGGCTCTAAGGAAATTCTGAATTTAATCCACACTTGGCACATTCCCTGTGTCAGCCAAAACACATTTCAGTGAGAAGAATTATGGGCATATTGCCCCCAGTGGCACAGTACATTTGTGACATAAGAAAAAAAAAAGTGGTGGCTTATTCCAATTAGTGAAATATTTTTAAAAAGCTTGAAAAATGCTTAAAAATAACCCAATGCAAGTTGATTAAAAATTCAAAAGAAATAATAACAACAACCACAGTAGCAGGAAAAGAAACAGCTAACATTTTTAGGGTGCTTCCCATAGGATAGGCATCATACTTACGCTCTTCTCAGCATATATCCTAGTCGCTCCTTCACAACACTGTTACAAAGTCAAAACTATCACTGTTCTCATTTGGTTGGAGGAAACCAATCTTAAGGAAATGTTCACCAGGTTATCTGTCTTGCAGGGTAGTCACTATATCTACACAGTCAACCTGAGACTCTCTTTGTCACCCAGAAGTGTGACAGTTTAAGAGCTCAATGATAAAGATGCTCTCTTCTTTTGAATTGCAATATAGCTCATCTCCTAATGAAATATGAAGCTTTGATGGTCATGGCTCCTTAATTCTGTCCCCTGAATTCCTTGGGGGTGGGGTGAGGGGAAGAATGTTCTGTTGTATTTAGATTTACAGAGAATTGAACTCAGACTGTGGCCAAGTCAGCTGTAAGAGACCACAAATAAAATCCAAGAAAAAATTAAAAGTTATAGGTTGTATTCCATTTCAGGAACATCCCTTTGTGTGGCATATAGCACAAGTACATAAATGCATTTATATAAAACATACTCAGAACATCACTTTTATGCCAAATTTCCCAGTTAACAGGGGTGGAACTCTGTAGATCTTTTTTATTTTATATTTTACAATTATTTTTTGTACTGTTTTGATGTGGATCCAGATAAACATATGCATTTCACTTATTTGCCTTTCAAATAGAACCTGAAAGAAAAAAAAATCTTAAGAAAGGTCTGGGGTATTTATAGTAAGAAAGAAAAAAGAAAATTATTTTGTGATGCTATTTTTAAAGAACACCTTTTAGAAGTTTCTCAAAGCTCCAGTGGTTAGGACAGAGCTAAAGGCAAAAATATTGCTTAAGAAAACACTTTAGAACATGCTAGAAAAGCTGATGCCCAAGCCCCCTGAGAGCAGAGAAAGTACTCACATGGCATGGTGTCCTTTGAATCTCTTAAGGTTATTTTCTAAATGAGACTATGAGAACAAAATGAAATTATATTTTCCTTCCAGCTAGTTAAGACTCAAATCCCTAGATGAAAAGAAATGTTTTCTTTTTGGACAGTGATGTATTTCTAGTCAGTCTATTCCCAAAACAAATACACTAAAAACCCATCGCACACACAGACTAAAGGAAAGGTGCAGGATTGCTCTAAATTGCCATTTTTCAGATAACCCTCCCTCAATAGAATAGGGTGGATGGGTTTGGTCTTGTAATCTATTACCTCTAAAGCTGTAGTTTATTAAAGTGGATCCCTTACTTATACAATGCTTATATTTTCACTTAGAGCAATACACTGTAGAAGACAGTGCGTATGGATTACCCAGCATCCCTTTCTCACCTTCTTCTGTCTTCCCAATAGAATTCTGGTTTTGTTCAGATATCAGGTAGGTATCTGCTAACACACACACACACACACACATACACACACACACACACACACACTTCAAGGAGAGCTGATTCCAAGAATGGATCTTTAGTCTTAAGGGCCAAATAGCACCTAGAAGAGTGCCCAGGGATTAATATACACTGGGGTGGTCCTAAGACTATTTTTAATCCTTGATTGTGAATTTATTCCATCCCCTTTCAGCTAGACATGAATAAGGAAGCTTGTAGTTTCAATTGCCACTGGCAAACATCTGCCATGGGATGAATGACTGATACTGAGAGAGATCCAGAGTTTTTGGTTATATTATTGCTCTATGGATCTCTGGGAGTCTGCTTTCCTAGAGGCTGTTCTTTATGTAAAAATGATAATTTTATTTATTTTTAAAATTCAGTTTGAGATGAGAGTTTTCTTTTACCCATAACCCAAAGGATCCTAATAGACAGACTAAAAACACGTAGTGAAAGAGTAAGAAGTAAGTAATCTGATCTTTAGGATGTTGAACATGAATTAGCTCATTCTCCTGGTTATCTTTTTCCTGTTAATAGGGTTACTTGTTGGCTTCCCCTTTACTCCCACTAGCTTGATCACTTTTGGAAATCCTTTAATTCTCTACTTATTCTAAGGTTAGTGATGTGCAGCATAGGAGAGGACTGCCCTTAACCTGTTTAGATTACTGGTGCTAATCAGAGATGTTACTGATTGGAAGGTGTTAATCAAAGGAACAGTACAGGGCAGAAAAACTACATCTAATTATTTCAGAACCCATACTCTCGACTGTTCTTTCTTGGAAGCTATAATTTCCCACAGTGGGTCAGATGCAAGAGAAAAATTTGCCAGATGATACCATGGTACCTATTCCTGTTTAGTAAATCCATTTATGTAAAACAAACTAATTTCTGTTTTGGTAATTAGCGAGTTTAGAATTCTTTATGAACCTTTGACTTCAGACTAATGAATATCACATGAAACAGGGGAAATATGAGCCATGATCCAAACCTCTCCCACTTCATCTCATCACCTTACAAGACATTTGGCATGTGGAGATAGAACTTAGCTGAAATGCATACTTCATTGCCAAGCAAGATTTATATGAAGATCCTGTTCTATGCATTGACTGCCACTTAAGAATCAAATGGGACTGCATAATCAGTTGAGTTTAATTCCATCTATTTTGTACAGCCATGTTCAAGGTTACAAGGTATAGAGAATCTGGTATTTGGCTTCCTATAGAACCTGGAGAAACATTTCCAAGGTAGTAATTTAAGAAAAAAAAATGATTTTTCTCAGAAAACACATACATAAGAGTGTTTCACAGTTTGTTTTGTAGATTCAGTTTGATGTATTACTATGGGTGGATGATAAAGCAAAAGATAACCAAGTTTATCATACTAGCCTATGCCAATGAGAAAAAATATACAGCCACAGTTAACAACATGAACTCATAAATAAAAACTGCAATAATTCTATGCCTGGAGGTAGAGTGACCAAAGAAATGCCAACTTACAGATAAGATATTTAATTATTCTTCTGGGAGAACCATTGCTTATAGTATCTGTAACAATTTTTCAGACATTTGGCCAGAAGCACCACAGTCATCCTAGAGATTTGGGGCATCTTCCTACTGTTGGGTGTACCTGTTTGGACAGTCTAGAAGACTGGCATGGACTTTCTTGCTTCTCAACTATATTCCCACAATGAATCCAAAGGAAATAAGACTAAAAGGAAGGAAAACTAACATCCAACATGAATAATGGAAAAGCATATCAAGGTAGCCCAGAATTTCATGATGAGCAGTCCCCATTTATTCTTTCAACCAACATTTGATGTTTTCTTGCTGTTTTTCAAAAGCAGTGTTAGATCTTAGTACTAAAGTAAGACTCTGTGGCCTTTTTCTTTCTTGAAGCTGTGTGAAAGACCAGATGTTACAATTATGGTGGGGGTGTCTATGGTGGTGGTACCTGCCGGCTGCTTCATTAGGACAGTCACATAGACTTTTTTTTAATCCTATTTTTTTTCAGAAGTTGGTGGATTTCAATTTTATTCACTTATTTATTTATTGCAGTGCTGAGAATCGAACCTAGTGCCTCATGCATGCTAGGCAAGTGCTCTACCACTGAGCCACAACCCCAGCCACAGTCACATACACTTTTTAAAACATGGCTTGACAGCTACACTGACAGTCAGTAAAGACTCTTACACAACCACCCAGTAAGTAATGTAAGTAATGAGGGCAGGATAGGTAGGTGGAGGCCAGGCACCCTTTCCTGACTGATTCTTGACCTTTTCTCTGAAGGGTTCGAGATTTGGCTTGGTGAAGATGAGTGGTGACACAGGGGTGGGGGGTGTCAGCTACCAAGACAGCTGTTCACATGCACACAAGCTGACTGTGCACAGGATTTGGTGTCAACACATTAAACTCTAGATATAACAATGGTAGATCCTAATCTACTTAGTGACTAAAAGACTGAATCCTGACAGAACACCCCTCTATGCATGGAATGAGTTTATAAAATGACACCAACAGTTATGTTAAATATTGAATACATAATGCACCCAGACTGGTATCAAAGTATTGTGTCATTCAAGGCACCCACCACAACTTGCACAAAAATGTTCATTAAATGGTTATTGAATTGAAATGCCATCACCTAAATCCCAAATTTCAACTAGTCTTCCATGAAATGATTTCTTGCTGAAAGGTATTTCTCCTGATAGTAAATATACTGTTTTGAGATTTACGACAAAATCCCTAGAGATTTATGAATTAGAGAAAGAAAGAAATACTATGAAAAATATTCTGAGACATACTGTCAAAAACATAAAACTATTTTAAGATTGTTGTAGTGAAGATGGATGTGGTGGTTCTTTCTATGATGGGCAGGAGGTCAAAAGCCAAACCTAAAAATGAGCAGAAACCCTACTAATCATGATGTAACCTGAAACAAGAAGCCGATTTCTGTATTCATGGAAGATGTAAACATGGGGCAAAGAGAAAACAGAATTAACTCTGAATGTCCCGCTCACAAAGCTGGTATGGTTGATCTTGAATGGAGTGGGAGGAAGGAAGCCATTTCCCCTAAGTTTCTAGTGTAGATTTGTCCAATTACCTATGGTTTCTCTAGTACTAAGGATGGCAGGAGAAGTGCTCAATAAATATGAAATGGATAAATTAATGAATGATGAATATGAATCTACCAAACATTCTGCCCAGGTCTCCCTTGGGATCAACAGTAAGTGATTACAAGACTGACTTAAAGTGAAGAGCCAGGCCTTGAGCAAAAAGGCCTCCGTGAGGCTGAAATCAGCTGCTTGGGCTGTAATTAACTGATCTCACATTACAGAATACATTGATATCCTCATTGAAGGATGAAAAAAAAAAAAAAGAAGAGTTTTCTTTCTAACTGTATTTTTGAGTCATGAGAACTGTGTACATTGCACATTTGTTTACAATGTTTACCCCTGTACCTTTGACTTTTTTGTATTTGAGAAACATCTTTCTATCTAGATCTATCCATCTGCCTATTTAATCTATTATCCATCGATCCATCCATTATTATTATTATTATTATTTTGCTTTTATACATGTAACACATACATTTATATTAGGTACAAAAGGCACAAGGATATAATAGCTAGGATTTAGTTTTGGTCACATGTGTGGCTTTGGGCAAATTGTTGAACTGCTCTGTTCCCCAGTTTTATCTTTAAAATTGGGAAGATGGACAATATTTACCTCAGAGCCTTGTTGAGGTCATTGAATTCATGTAAGACCTTTAGAATAGTGTCTGACATACTGTTAAGTGCTTTTTAAGTGTTTGCTATTATTTTTATACTACTTTATTTCCCCAATCATCTTGCTCATTTTTCTCCTTAAGTAATAGAATCAAAAATATTTTCCAGAGAATATTTAGGATCATTTGAATAAGGGGTGGGAAAAAAAGTCATTCACTTAGCAAATAAGCAATTGCCTCATTTATCAGAGAAAATATATAGTAACACACATGGGTACTAAAATCGTAAAAGAAAAAAAAAATCTTGGAAAGGACAATGTTTGGTTTAGGTTTGAATTTTCCAAAATAAAATATGTTGAAAGTGTAAACTCAGAGGTATATTCTGTTTCCAAAGACAATTTGAGAATTAAAAAATCAAAATGACAGACGTCTGCTAATCTGCTTAGGAAGGCATAAATTGTTAATCAGGCTCCAGGCGACAATGCTTAATACCAACTTTAATAAAAGTCTGCCTGGAGGAAAGAGAGGGCTGGTGGCTGGGCTTTGAAAGCTGGGCAGCCCTATCAACCCTGGTTCCTTTGGCTCTCAGGACATCATGGAATCAGTTTCTTTTGAAACAGACTCCTCCTAAAGAAGTCAGAGTTATTAAAAATTAAGTTGTCAGCAAGGCTAGAAAAATCATATTTCCACTGGCATGAATGAGCTTGAAAAGGAAATAAGTTGGGAAAATATTTATTTAAGAGAATCTTTTGGAGCGTGCATGAGAATTTGACCCAGTGAGAATTTATTGGGCATCTATACTAACAGTTTACTAGTTGCCCACACCTCAAAATTCTGAACTTGAAATGGAAAAGTGATATTTAAAACCGTTTTCTAGTTTCCCCCAACTTGGGTTTATCTATTCTGTAAAGCATCTTCTGTATCAGGTGGGCAGGGAATCAAATAAAGATTTTCCCAAAAGTCTCGGCTGAATATCATTCTTAGGAACACTTGTCAATCAGCTAAAACCTAAATGGGGAAGTGTCTGACAGGCAGAGCATCTCTTTAGCATGCAGAGCCTTCAGAGCTGCTTTTCTGGATTGTTCAGTTTAACCCTGTATAAATTTCTCTCCTTGCTTTAAAGTCTCTCTTCAAAACCATTATGGATATTAGTGTATATTTCTTAATTTAAAAGTAGGGCAAGCCTGGTTCTTGTCTTCTGTGACTGGCTTCTCTAATCAACCATGATGAAAAGATTATCAGAGAAAAAAGGAAAAAAATAAGTCATTTAAAAATCTATTTTAGCTTAGTGGCAAATTGGGAAGCAAACATATGCTCTACTAATGTTCAGAACATCCGGGGTGCAGAACAAACTTTTTGTTCTCTAATGCCCAATTAGTCTAGCCTAGGGTCTCAATAATTTCTCTTCTGTCCACCACATAAAACTCTTTCATTACATCACATTAAACTTATTTGTTTGAGAGTATTTTATTCTTATGTATCTTGCAACCTCACATTTTAAATGAAGCCACTGTCCTATTTAGTGTCCCACTTGGGGACAAAGTGCTTATTTGGATTAGCACAAGACATCTTGCACTGCTTACCCCCTTTTTGTGGTCAACTCTTTAATTAATTGTTTTTCAGGACACAAAGTATGTGCCATTTAAATTCAAGGAGTGGGGAAGTTCCCTCAGAAAAATAAAACCACAGTGTTCTTTGGAAAGATAGTTTGGAATATGGTAGCAAAAAATTATAAGGAAACTGGAGGAGAAAAATGCAGCATGACATAAATATGTTAAGTATAAGATCTGTGCTTGGCATGCCTGTACTTCTTTTTTTTTCTTTTCCAAAGACAGTTTACTTGCAGATAAACATTTCCACAAATGCAAAAATTACTATAGAGCTGGTACTTTTGGTATCCGAGGGTGGTGGGATGGGATCACTGCACTTGAGTAACTAGTAAGGAACCACACTTCATTCTTTTGTCTTAATTAAGACCTGGCCCAAACATTTCTCTCCTCTCCTGTCCTCTTCTCTCTCTTTTTGATAAAAAGCAGTCAAGTCAGAGAATAAGACTCTGGCATTGATATTTACCACAAGGCCATCCTCATAGAATTAATTCTTTATGAAACACTGACAAAATCCTAACTAGATACTTTTAAACAAGTAGTTTAATTTGAGAATAATTGCTGGAAGATATAGTAGCTTGACTTGGTTCAAATTAGGATTCATCAGTAATGTAAGACTCATGATGGGTTTTATCATTTTGCATTGGTGATTTCTTAGTCTGACCACACACCATTCTGATTGGTGTTAAATTAGAACCTGTTGCTAAGGAGAGCTCAGAATATTTTAGTTGAATATGAAATTGAACAGTTTCAAACATTTTATAAGATGGATGATAGTGGATTAATGAAACTCTATCTCTTTAAAATTCTGAAATAGGAGGTGTAAGCTTTGCAGTTAAAAATATAATCTTATTTTCATGACTAAAATCTGTACTATATCCTAAAAGGCAATCGCTTTTTTTTTTCTTTCTTTCTTTCTTTTTTTTTTTTTTTGGTACCAGGGATTGAACTCAGGGGCACTCGACCATTGATCCACATCCCCAGCCCTATTTTGTATTTTATTTAGAAACAGGGTCTCTGAGTTGCTTAGTGCCTTGCTTTTGCTGAGGCTGGCTTTGAACTCGTGATCCTCCTGCCTCAGCCTCTAAGATTGCTGGGATTACATATGTGCACCACCACACCCAGCAGGCAATTGTTTTTAAAGCAAAAATGTGTACCTTAAAATACAAATCAATGCCTTATAAAAATTTTGTTTTTCCATAATTATTTAAAGTTTGTTTTAGGGGAAAAAGAGACACCCCTTTCACGAATTATATGGGTACAGTAAGAAGTGTTAGATAAAACTTTTCACTTCCCAGTAAATCATCCATTATGTAGTCAAGTGGGCAGACGTATTGCTTCTGACACACTCCGACTAGGAGTTTGACAAAACACATGTTTAGAGGACCTGTTAATTTGGTCAAAGATCATATTAATATTCTAACATTAATATTAATGTGTATAAGTTTTAATGAAGGGACACAAGGATACCTTTTGATTTAGTTGTTTTAGTTTAGTTTGTCCTTTTGGCTAGTTTAAATATAATTACTTTTTGCTCATCCAACTGGGAAAGAAAAGAATTAAGTCAATCACTTTTTTTTTTTTTATAACAAAGCCATCCATTATCTAACCCATTTGTCATCAGACTTTCAGGTTTCATGGAACATTAACAGTTTTATTTTTAAAGAGTGGGGGGAAGATGACATTGGATTGCTTGCTAGATTTTAATTTTGCTAAAGCAAAAACCAGCATAATCTACCCATACATATGCTTCCATGAAAGAATTGACATTTTAACTCCAAAAGAAGTGGGAAGTTCACTGAGTTTTTAAAATAAAATAAGTTGGGACTTAGGAAAAAATACAACAGGTTGTCATCATTTTTTATATCTGTTCATTGGCCACTAAACTTATTTTGAAAGGTCGACACTTGACTTTGGGTATCCTGGGAATCACTGATTTGTTTAAGGCTCATTTACATGTGTCCCCCAAGCAGAGGTCAAAATTATAAAGAAAATTTTTAATTTTTCTTTGCAATAGGCGTTTTACAAAATGTACAAACACATGAAAATCCCGAAGAAGCCTATATCCTTATTTTTGCTATTAAGTTTCCATGTCTACTCCTTCATGGAATACTTATAAATAACAATATTGTAGATTTAAATTTCCTCTTTAATTTTTAATGCTGGAATTAAGTGGAGATGACAAAATGCAATGACATCCGGCACCAGAAATCAAGCTTCAAAAGAGAAAGATAGAGATAAAAGAACAAAATGAATTTAGTACATCCATGGATAAGTTACTTCATCTCTCTGGGTATCAGTTATCTCATATGTAAATGATGGGTGTTGGGTGAAGCCATCTCTAAGCTCCTTCCTGTGTCTTATATTCTCTGATTTTATTTCTAATTATCAAACTTCCCTTGAAGGCTAGATTAACAACATGACTTTTTGAATGGGGGCAATAGAAAGAATAGAGTCTAATGAAAATGGCTCATCAAATGTCAATCATCTATAAAGTGAATTAAGAGGGTTTCTCCTTCCTTCCTTCTCTTCCCCTCCCCCATCATTTCCTCATTTTCTTTGTTTTTGTGTTTTGTGGGGTGTTTTATGGTGTGTGTGTGTGTGTGTGTGTGTGTGTGAGTGCATGGGCACACGTGTGGAATTTTACTTGGTAAACAAATAATTCAGAACAAATACTGAATTATGATCATAATGAGGAAACATACTTATGATCATAAAAGAAGAAAATAATCAATTTTATTTACCAGATAAAGAAGGTGGTAAATACAAGCTTACTCAGCTTTACCTAGACACCTAGATGCTATGGACATAGTGAGGCATGTCCATGTGCTGAGAATGGACTGATGTCCTTAGAGGACACTGTGAGGTTGGGATGTCCCTTCACCATCAATGAAATGAACAGTTCTCAATTCTAGCTACTTTTCTGAAGTACCCTTTCCATCATGACACTCTCTCTGAAGGCAGGATATGATACTTTACTCTCCCATAAAAAGTACCATCATTATGTTCAGACAAATGACCTACACAGTGCTTTTTAGTACACTTACACACTTTAGTGTATGCTTGCAAATGTTTGTTTTTTAAAAAAATAAAAACCTAAAAACATTTTCTTAACCTTAAAATGTACCTTTCTCTGGCCAAAATAATAAAGTCCCTCCCAAGTCCTCTGCTGCTCTGTATTTCTCAGTCACACTTTCCCTTCTAAGATCTCACAAGTATTTGTGAACATTCATTAAATGCTTCGCTCAGATGGAGATTCCCTGGAAATTCAAACCAAAAGAGGGCTAAATAAAGAAGATAAGAGTATAAAATTTCCATTTTGACTTATTGTGTCTTTACTGCTATGCAAAAATTCATGTAAAATACTTAGAACAGTGTGTGACATACAGAAGCTTAGAAGGTTAGTTTATTATTTTTTATCATTACTATTATTTGGATATATAAACATTCTGAGAATACTCATCATTATTTTTTTTAATCTTGGCTGAATACTTATAAATAACAATATTGTAGATTTAGATTTCCCCTATACCGAGTATGGTTGTGGGGGTATTCTGTCTTGGTAGTTCAGTCTTTCATTATGTTAAATCATATACGAGGTCCAAAAGGGTAATAAATGGAATATTTGATCTGTATCATTTTTTGTATACTTTAGATTTCAGAATCAAAAAATATATCTATTTAGCTTGCAGGACAAAAAAATAATACAAGGAATGAGTTAGTATTATTCAAAGCACTAAGAAAACAACTTCCTTGATTCCGATGGAATTTCAGGCCACATTTTAAAAAACATACTCTCTGGTTAATTTATGACCCATCCAACATCGTCTCCTTTAGATGGTGATTTTTTTAATGGGTAATTTTCGAGTAGAGGAGTGTATACAAACACATTAATGATGTAATCATGTTATAAGGTTGTATTTAATAGCACCATTTATAAAGAGGAAATATATTTGTGGAGAAGTGGCAATTTTAATTCTTTTGCTTCCTTCACAAGTAAATATTTACCTCCTCACCTGTTAACATTTTACTCCCTTGGACATCTCCTCAGTTTAATGTTTTCTTGCTATTTGCCATTACTATAACTTATTAAGTCTCTTGAACATCTTTTGACTAGATCTACCCACTTAGGAAATGACAGAAGGAGAAAAATACTATCTTTCAAGGGATGAAATATGAAGATAAATCATACCCTATGGTGTGGCTAGCTTCATATTCTTCATCTTCTTCATAAATTATTCTCTTCCACAATTTAACACTACACATTTTAGTAAAAGCTTATGATCTAGGCTGCCTACTTATACTGTAAACCAAATTTAATAGTAACTTCCTGGCTTTAATTAAACTCGTCTCCTTATAAATCTCAGCAAGGTGATCAGATTTCTGGAGAAAGTAAGTACACAACAGTGTTAACATAAAGGTATTAAACAGATTAAGCAGACATAATCTCTAATATTCTGCAGGAGGGAAAGTCAGCACTCTGCACAGGTACCCATTCTACATTCAAGAGCGTATGCCCAGAGCATCCAGCCTTCAGTGAGTTTCTTTGCTAGAAGAGTTGAACATTTCTTGGACAGTTCAGTTTTGAACAACTAGACCACAGACTTAAGATGGTTTCTTCTGGCTCAACAATTTTTGGCTTCTACAAGTTGATACTATTTCACTTTCCTAGTAAATGGAATCACACCATCTTTTTGAAGGATTATCTGTACTTTCCCCTTCTTTCCTTATCTACCTTCTTTGTGGGTGATAGTGTTACAAAGACTATATTCTGTGGATTCAGTCACTAATTAGAGAGAACCTGAAGTTCCTCATAGGACTGCTTTGAAAAAGGGAGGCTTCCTTAGGAATAGGGTCTTTTAAAAGTGCAGACCAGTTCATCTTTTCAAGAAGCATGCTCAAACAAAAATATTACTGTTCAGATCTAGAAAAGAGTCCCAATTTCTCATCTGTCCTCAAAATATAATAGAAATCCCCATGAAGGGAGAAGGAAAGAAAGAAAGAAAGAAAGAAAGAAAGAAAGAAAGAAAGAAAGAAAGAAAGAAAGAAAGAAAGAGCCTGAAAAGAAAATCAACCCATTCCCTATGCTTCTATATTTCTTCTCTCATATTTGGAACTTTCAAACTGGGTACTCTGTGGGTATATGTGTTTAATTCCCATTTTTCCTGCAGTTCTTCTATCACTATAATGTTCTTGAGTCTTTGTATTTAGTATCATTATTTGGAAAAGAATTAAGCCAGAGAAAGTTTAATTATCTACATTTTTACTTTTTGTGAAGCAAATAATGTAGGCTCAGTAGACACTAGCTAGGCTCAAACACTGTTCAAAATGCTGCTCAGACTGTCACTGCTTGTTATTTTTATAAACCAGACCCTAATTCTGATGGACCCCAAAGAACGGGCTGCAGTGACTAAGGAAGCAGCACCAGGTAACTGGCTTCTGCTGGATGTTATCTCATTTGGAACACATTTCAAATTTTAGAACAGATTTTTAAATTGGATGTTGAAACCTGCAGACTGTCAGCAGAAGAGGCTGATTCGCCCTATAGTACTTATCTTATTCCAAGTTCCAGGCAGTTTTTTAAGAGAGTAGGTTAGCTAAAATGTGTTGTGGATATATCAAAGAGAAATTACAACACATACACACAACAACAACAACCAGAATAGGGGCAACACAAGCACCTAAACACCTTGTGGGCTATTTATATATGATTATTATTTTCTGCAAATATGTATTTAGTGGTGGGAATTCTTCAAGTGATACTTTCTGAGTCATAACTATAAGGTTATTATAATTATGAGGTTAATTGGAATTTAGAAAGTAGATCCTTGACAAGGTCAGAAATAGGCAAATCTTACACTGAAGGTAGTGAAATCTTTATTATCATAGAGCAGATACTGAAAATTTATATACCCAGCAAAGTATAAAAATAGACACAAGTCTCTTAAGTAAGGGAACTATAGGAATGATAGTAATCATGGCTTTGACCTGGCATGAATATCAAGATGGTGCTTGCAGAATGCTAACTTTTCTATGGAGAAAAGGTTACTCTTATGATCTTATGAGTAAATGAGCTACAGGGAGAAATGCATGGAGTGACCCACTAGAGGTCCCTTCCAACTTAAAAAAAGTTTCACTAGTTCAAAAGATGCAGCGTTAGCAAGTTGGCATTCATGACTGCAAAACAAGTAGGGCCAGAAAGGGGACCAAACAGTAATTCCTTGGGAAGATACATATTTGTCACAGTTTATCTCTCTTCCTCTCTCTTTTTAATCCCCTTTGTGAGGCAGTTACTCAATTAGACTAATTAGACATTTAGAACTTGTTCCAACTTACTGATACAGTAAGGAAGTATCATTTCATGCCTTGTGATAGTAGCTGCACTTTCTAGAAATTTTAGCTGTTTTCCAGTATCTCAAGCAGTATTTTGCAAGATAATTTTTTTTTTTCTTAAAAGGGAAGAATGCCTCACAGTAAGTTTCTCTTTGCAAAGCTGATGGAAGTGGTGGGAGGAGGTAAAGGTACACATTTTTGGTAGAAAATGATTTTGTTTCCATATATTATCTTTGCAGAGTTAGCACTGAGAAACGTAATTGCAATAAATTGGTGTAAAAGCCAGCTAGTAAAGGGATTAAAAGTCCCTCTAGAGACACCAGCCTGTCTCCTCTAATGGCACCAAAAGATAATTGTGGACAAATAAGATAGAACTAAATCATTGCCATTTTCCTTTAAAAATGTGCTGCTACCTCATATGTATATATATATATATATATATCTGTCTCTTATACACATCT